>NC_059192.1:10923217-11138217 GCF_020615455.1 Coregonus clupeaformis | reverse complement strand
AAAGAGAGAGGGTGAGAGAGAGAGAGAGAGAGAGAGAGAGAGAGAGAGAGAGAGAGAGAGAGAGAGAGAGAGAGAGAGAGAGAGAGAGAAAGAGAGATAAAGGGCATTAGAGGTAGAGGTCCACTTTCAAAAACACGCGAATTGTTTACTGGTGCCTGCAGCTCGACGAATCAGAGGGCTCATAGACTGATCAACATAACACACACACACACACACACACACACACACACACACACACACACACACACACACACACACACACACATACAGAACCACACACAGAACCAAACAGAAATACACACACGAAAGAATGCACGCACGCACACACACACGCACGAACATACGCACACACAGACACACACACACAGTGAATCAAATGGCAAACAACAAGAAACAACAAGAAAATAACAGATGATATGAGAATATATTGTGAGTAGGGATACCCAGCTCCTTTGTTGTGGCTGAAACAATACCCTCTCTGTAAATTACTGTACCCTTTGGATCTTTGGAAAAGAACAATAGAACACAACAACAACTTTTAGTGGACCGAGTTCGTCTGTTGAAGAACTGTTTGATGATATGTGATGTTTTGTGCGGAAAGTTGTTTTGTCTTGTTTTGTCTGCAGATCTGTCTTGTTTTTCTGATTTATATTGAATAACAAGAAAAATGTAAATAAAATAATTAATTGATTGAAATAAGTAGATAGGGCATTTGAGAGTTGGTGAGCTAAATACAAGACGGTATTGAAGTCATGTTGTGGTAATTGTAATGCATGACTTGATATCAGGTCGTCTACCCAACACTTAACATTCCCACCATCACCTCAACACAGAAATTGTTTCCCGCAGGAAAAATAATTTATTTCATCCAATTTAATGAGAGATGTCCTTACTGTCCTGGACTTGGTTCCAAAGGGGTTGGCTGCAGGGTTATATAAAATTCACTCATTTGAGAAATTGAATGACTCTGTACTTCTAGAACAATGAAGATGATTTATAGCACTTCTTTTCCTCTTCCACAATAAGACTACTGCATCAGAATACAAATCACCACCTCCGTTGAGGCCTGTCCTGAGCTCGGACACACCAGGATCCATTCATTAATTTATTGTTCCACATTAGTAATCCAATTACACAATCTGGCAGCTGCCATGAACGCAGCTGATCATTATTTTAATTACGTAGGTGCATTTAACTCATTTGCTGCTTTTTTAATCAAACAACCCAGATATTTGGGATTAAGTAGTAGGATATAAGGGTGGTATTTGTTGTCAATAAGTGACAAATAATTCATCTAGGTGATTTGACAAATCCCTGGCTGACATGGCCCATTGCTTAGATCCAGTATGTGTACCTGAAGCCCTTCCCTGCAGTCAAAGGACAAAATCGCCCTCTAGTGGCCTCATGGGTGGAATGTTATTCAATATTTTTCATAATTTAATAATCAATAAACATTATTTGTTTTAAACCACCAAAAATCTGGTGTTTCAATGTCAAACGGTTTTGTTATATTTCAGTCTTCTGTGGTGTATATAAAGTGTACTATTGGGATGAAAACTCAAAATGTAATACATTTCAACTCTATATCTGACATGGTACAGGTGTCTTCTTTTTTTTTAAGCCCATAACCATGTGTGTGAGGTGTATACTTTTCTTTCAAAGTAGATTTGTTTAAGACTGTGTGACCCTGATTTAGCCCACTGCAGTAAAAGGTTAATAGCGTAGCTATATTCCCTGAGGGTTAGTGCAAGAGACAGCAGGTAAACACCACAGTAGCACAATGCCACATGTAGGCCTAGGTCAATCCCTACCCTGATTTAAAACCAAAAACACTTCAATCTCGAGAGGCATCTTTAGCTTTGGGGGGAGGCTCAAATCGTTTTAGGTGGAAATAGGAGTAGGAAGTCGATATTCAAACATGTCCCCTGGGCTTTAGAAATTAGGACTGAGAAGTTGAAGAGAAGATTAATTCAACTTCACATGTTCTATCTGTTGGCCAAGATAAAAATCACCACCACGGAGCTGCACTGGATGATGAAAATCTTTCTCTTATTCCTCTTCAGCTCTAGGCCTTCTGTGTGTATCTCTCTCTCTCTCTCTCTCTCTCTCTCTCTCTCTCTCTCTCTCTCTCTCTCTCTCTCTCTCTCTCTCTCTCTCTCTCTCTCTCTCTCTCTCTCTCTCTCTCTCTCTCTCTCTCTCTCTCTCTCTCTCTCTCTCTCTCTCTGTCTCTCTCTCTCTCTCTGTCTCTCTCTCTCTCTCTGCTCTCTCTCTCTCTCTCTCTCTCTCTCTCTCTCTGTCTCTCTCTCTCTCTCTGTCTCTCTCTCTCTCTCTCTCTCTCTCTCTCTCTCTCTCTCTCTCTCTCTCTCTCTCTCTCTCTCTCTCTCTCTCTCTCTCTCTCTCTCTCTCTCTCTCTCTCTCTCAGTGCATGCAGGGAGTGTTTGTTGTTGAAAGGCCGTGTGGAGGGCTCTGTCCTTACTTACTTTCTTGTTCAAAGTTAGGGAGGAAGAGGACGGAGTTTTAGTTTCCTGGGGTTTGAACTGTGTGCACGATGGCTTCGCAGCCTAGCGTGGAGGAGACGCTGTTGTTACGGCATGGATTCAGGTGTGTTCCTGAGAATGGAGTTAAGGTGGAGAAGGTTCTGCTTGCGGTCGGCGAACAGGTAGGAGCTGAATTGATACATTCTGCATCCAGAATGAACAAAGCTGTGGTTGTGTTCATGAAAATAGTAAATTTGGTGGGCAGGTGTCACGACTTCCTCCGAAGCTGCCTCCTCTCCTGGTTCGGGCAGGCTTCGGCGTTCGTCGTCACCGGCCTTCTAGCCACTGCCGCTCCTCATGTCATCATTCCATTTGTTTTGTCTTGTTTATTACACACACCTGGTTCATATCCCCTCATTAGTACTTGTATAAGTGTTCCCTCTGCCCCCTTGTCCTTGTGTGTGATTGTTTATTGTGAGGAGAGTGTAGCTCGGTTGAGCTCCGTGTATTTTGTATTGCCGGGGTATCTTTCCCCGTGTACCTGTTTGGTTCCTGTGCGCCTGTTTTGCGCACTGGACTGTTTGATGCATTTCTGCGTAACTCTGAATTCCGGAATAAATTCTGTATTCTGTGATTGACTCTCCTGCGCCTGACTCCTTCAAATCACCCATCACAGAATCACACACCCGTCATGGAGTCAACAGGAGAGGAGCGCCTGTCTGGAGTCGTGGCACGGGTCCAGGAACATTCGACGATGCTAGCCAGCTTGGGAGAAGCGATGGATCGGGTTCTCCAGGTCGTCCAACGCCTGGAAAGGAGAGGAGAGGAGAGTGTCAGGGTAGGTGTCTCTGTGTTTCCGTTGGTGCAACCACGGTGGAAAGTCCAGACAGTACCTCCACCGTGCGCATTCCCCCCGAATATCTCAATTTGGCGCACGCGTTTTCCAAAACGCAGGCGACCAAATGATCACCTCATCGGGCGGGGGATTGTGCGATTAACCTCTGGGTAGACGCTGTACCTCCCAGGAGTCATGTGTATACCCTGTCACAGGCTGAAACGGAGGCTATGGAGACATACGTCACCGAGTCCCTGAGCCAGGGGTTTATATGTCCCTCCACTTCGCCCGCCTCCTCGAGTTTCTTTTTTGTGAAGAAGAAAGACGGCGGTCTGCGCCCTTGCATTGATTACCGATCACTGAACAAGGGGACGATACGATTTAGTTATCCTCTACCTCTCATTCCATCTGTGATCGAGTCAATGCATGGGGCGCGCTTCTTCACAAAATTAGATCTCCGGAGTGCGTACAACCTGGTGCGTGTCCAAGAGGGGGACGAGTGGAAGACAGCATTCAGCACAACCAAGGGGCATTACGATATACCTGGTGATGCCTTACGGTTTGATGAATGCTCCATCCGTCTTCCAGTCCTTTGTGAACGAGGTGTTTCGGGACATGCTTGGTCGTGGTGTAGTGGTCTACATTGATGACATCCTGGTATATTCTGCTACGCACGCCGAGCATGTGTCTCTGGTTCGCAAAGTGCTGGCCCAACTGTTGGAACATGACCTTTATGCCAAGGCAGAAAAGTGTCTGTTCTTCCAACAGCCCGTCTCCTTCCTCGGATACCGCATTACCACCTCACGTGTGGAGATGGAGGGAGATCACAATTCAGCCGTAAGTAATTGGCCGACTCCAACCACGGTAAAGGAGGTGCAGCGTTTTATGGGCTTTGCCAACTACTATCGGAGGTTAATCCGGGGCTTTGGCAAGGTCGCAGCTCCCATCACATCTCTGTTGAAGGGTGGGCCATCCCGGCTCCACTGGTCTGCTGAGACTGACAGGGCCTTCAGTAACCTGAGGGGTCTGTTCACCTCAGCCCCAGTACTGGCTTACCCCGATCCATCACTACCGTTCGTAGTGGAGGTGGATGTGTCCGAGGTAGGGATAGGCGCGGTCCTATCTCAACGCTCGGGCACGCCACCCAAGCTCTGCCCCTGTGCCTTCTTCTCCAAGAAGCTCAGCCTGGCGGAGCAGAACTACGACGTTGGTTATCGGGAGCTGTTGGCTGTTGGCCGAGCCCTGACCGTGTGGAGGCACTGGCTCGAAGGGGTGAAACACCCTTTCCTCATCTGGACGGGCCACCGTAACCTGGAGTACATCCGGGCAGCGAGGAGGCTGAACCCTCGCCAGGCCAGGTGGGCCCTATTCTTCACCCTGTTTGATTTTACTCTATCATACATCCCAGGTACGAAGAACGTGAAGGCAGACGCATTGTCACGGCTGTACGACACAGAGGAGAGGCCTAGAGACAACACCCCCATACTCCTGGCCTCCTGCATTGTGGCGCCGGTAGTATGGGCGATGGACGCGGATATAGAGCAGGCGTTACGCACAGAGCCATCTCCACCTCAGTGTCCAGCTGGGCTGCAGTACATGTCTGCTCTTGTCTGTGACTGTCTGGGCACACACGTCCCACTCCTTTCGTCACCCAGGTATTGGTCGTACAGTGCGCTGCTTGACCCAAAAGTACTGGTGGCCTACCTTGGCTAAGGACATGAGGGTGTATGTCTCCTCCTGCTCGGTGTGCGCCCAGAGTAAGGCACCTAGGCACCTCCCAGCGGGTAAGTTACAGCCTTTACCAGTTCCACAACGGCCATGGTCTCACCTGAGTATTGATTTCCTTACTGATCTTCCCCTCTCTCAAGTTAAGGTAACACCACCATCCTGGTCGTTGTGGACCGCTTTTCGAAAGCCTGCCGCCTCCTTCCTCTGCCCGGTCTCCCCACTGCCCTGCAGACTGCGGAGGCCCTGTTTACACACGTCTTCCGGCACTACGGGGTACCAGAGGACATAGTGTCTGACCGGGGTCCCCAGTTCACATCCAAGGTCTGGAAGGCGTTCATGGAACGTCTGGGGGTCTCGGTCAGCCTGACCTCTGGTTTCCACCCAGAGTCTAATGGGCAGGTGGAACGGGTGAATCAGGATGTGGGTAGGTTCCTGCGGTCCTACTGCCAGGACCGGCCGGGGGAGTGGTCAGTGTTCTTGCCATGGGCCGAATATGCTCAGAATTCTCTCTGTCACTCCTCCACTAACCTAATGCCATTCCAATGTGTTCTAGGTTATCAACCGGTTCTGGCACCATGGCACCAGAGCCAGACCGAGGCTCCTGCGGTGGATAACTGGTTTCGGCACGCGGAGGAGACGTGGAACGCTGCTCACGTCCACCTCCAACGCGCTGTGCGTCGTCAGAAGGCCATCGCTTACCGCCACCGCAGTGAGGCCCCGGTCTTTGTACCGGGTGATCGGGTCTAGCTCTCGACCCGGAATCTGCCCCTCCACCTGCCCTGCCGGAAGCTGAGCCCGCGGTTTGTGGGGCCGTTCAAAGTCCTGAGGAGGATAAACGAGGTTACCTATAGGTTATTACACCCACTAGATTATTGTATTAACCCCTCATTCCATGTGTCTCTCCTCAGGCCGGTGGTGGCTGGTCACTCCAGGAGTCTGAGGTGCAGGAGGTCCCTCCGCCTCCTCTGGACATCGAGGGGGCCCCGGCGTACTCCGTCCGTTCCAACCTGGATTCGAGGCGTCGGGTGGGGGGCCTTCAGTACCTCGTGGAGTGGGAGGGGTACGGTCCGGAGGAGCGGTGCTAGGTCCCGGTGAGGGATATCCTCGATCCCTCCCTGTTGCGGGATTTCCACCGTTGTCGTCAGGCTCGCCCTGCTCCATGTCCTCCTGGCCGTCCCCGAGGCTGGTGTCGGCGTGCTGCTGGAGCTGCGTGTCAAGGGAGGGGGGGTACTGTCACAACTTCCTCCGAAGCTGCCTCCTCTCCTGGTTCGGGCAGGCTTCGTCGTTCGTCGTCACCGGCCTTCTAGCCACTGCCGCTCCTCATGTCATCATTCCATTTGTTTTGTCTTGTTTATTACACACACCTGGTTCATATCCCTTCATTAGTACTTGTGTAAGTGTTCTCTCTGCCCCCTTGTCCTTGTGTGTGATTGTTTATTTTGAGGAGAGTGTAGCTCGGTTGAGCTCCGTGTATTTTGTATCGCCGGGGTATTTTTCCCTGTGTGCCTGTTTGGTTCCAGTGCACCTGTTTTGAAAGAGCTGAGTCGCTTTGGTAAGTTTTCTAGCGGTTTTCGTGTACTGTCGGCAGGTTTTCAGGCAGATGCCGTTAAGCATGTTGTTTCATTCCGGAGGCAAGTGTTCATGTTTCTGAACAACAATGAGCAACAGTTAAATGTGCATTTTAAAGTGAGGCATGGGGAGGGGCTCTATGCAGGGTTTGCCACACAGATAGTCTGCAGTGTTTTAAGTTTTGGCGATTTGGGGATTTGGGGCAAAAGAGCTTTGTGTGCCCACATAAAGGCTGTAGACAAGGTGAGGGTACAAGCGCCAGTGGGGGAAATCGAGGTCAATGTGCAGGGGGCCATGAGACGCAGGCAGCAGAGGCTGGGCCTAGTCATGCTATAGATGGTGGTGTAGATGAGGCTGGGTCTAGTCATGCTATAGATGATGATGTAGCTGAGGCTGGGTCTTGTCATGTTATGGATGGTGGTGTAGGTAAGGCTGGGTCTAGTCATGCTATAGATGGTGGTGTAGATGAGGCAGGGTCTAGTTATGCTATAGATGGTAGTGTAGGTGAGGCTGGGTCTTGTCGTGTTATGGATGGTGGTGTAGATGAGGCTGGGTCCAGTCAGGTTATGCTAGTGGATGAGGAGAGTATAGTGGGGAAGGGTAAGCGACTGGGGGGGTGGAGGAGGGTGTCATGCGGAAGAGGAAGAAGGGGGAGAAGAAAGGAGGTGGGAGGGGAGAGGCTGGTGTGGTCAAAGGCACCAAGGAACCTTTGCCTGGTGCTGGGGGGGAGGCCCCGACTAGAGAGAAAGGGCAGGTGGTCAGGAAGGGAGATGGAGATGAGGAGGAGGAAGGTGAGTCTGAGGAAGAGGAAGATGAGGAGGCTTTCTTTTCAAACTCCTCCTCAATGGGTCCAGAGCTGACAGCCAGTCAGGCAGAGGGCTTAAAGTACACAGTGAGGGAACTGTCAAGGTTCCTGAATGAGACTAAAGGGAAAAAGGTTAATCTTGAAGCTTTTTTTTTACGATCCGGGAAAGTTTGTAAGATCAGCCTTGGGAGCAATTTCCAAATGCCTGAAGGTACCACGTTCATCTGTACAAACAATAGTACGCAAGTATAAACACCATGGGACCATGCAGCCGTCATACCGCTCAGGAAGGAGACGCGTTCTGTCTCCAAGAGATTAACGTACTTTGGTGCGAAAAGTGCAAATCAATCCCAGAACAACAGCAAAGGACCTTGTGAAGATGCAGGAGGAAACAGGTACAAAAGTATCTATATCCACAGTAAAACGAGTCCTATATCGACATAACCTGAAAGGCCGCTCCGCAAGGAAGAAGCCACTGCTCCAAAACCGCAATTAAAAAGCCAGACTACGGTTTGCAACTGCACATGGGGACAAAGATTGTACTTTTTGGAGAAATGTCCTCTGGTCTGATGAAACAAAAATATAACTGTTTGGCCATAATGACCATTGTTATGTTTGGAGGAAAAAGGGGGACGCTTGCAAGCCGAAGAACACCATCCCAACCGTGAAGCACGGGGGTGCCAGCATCATGCTGTGGGGGTGCTTTGCTGCAGGAGGGACTGGTGCACTTCACAAAATAGATGGCATCATGAGGAAGGAAAATTATGTGGATATGTTGAAGCAACATCTCAAGACATCAGTCAGGAAGTTAAAGCTTGGTCACAAATGGGTCTTCCAAATGGACAATGACCCGAAGCATACTTCCAAAGTTGTGGCAAAATGGCTTTAGGACAACAAAGTCAAGGTATTGGAGTGACCATCACAAAGCCCTGACCTCAATCCTATAGAAAATGTGTGGGCAAAACTGAAAAAGCGTGTGCGAGCAAGGAGGCCTACAAACCTGACTCAGTTACACCAGCTCTGTCAGGAGGAATGGGCCAAAATTCATCCAACTTATTGTGGGAAGCTTGTGGAAGGCTACCCGAAAAGTTTGACCCAAGTTAAACAATTTAAAGGCAATGCTACCAAATACTAATTGAGTGTATGTAAACTTCTGACCCACTGGGAATGTGATTAAATAAATAAAAGCTGAATTAAATAATTCTCTCTACAATTGTTCTGACATTTCACATTCTTAAAATAAAGAGGTGATTCTAACTGACCTAAGACAGGGAATTTTACTAGGATTAAATGTCAGGAATTGAGAAAAACATAGTTTAAATGTATTTGGCTAAGGTGTATGTAAACTTCCGACTTCAACTGTACATGGGTGAAGGTCTTTGGGGCTAGGGTGAGTGCAGCCCGACTCGATCGGTTTTACATTTCCAGGAATCAGAGCAATAGGTTGTTGGGCGCTACCATTCCCCCCGTGGATTTTTAGATCACCACATAACCATGGCTCGGCTGTCTATTTCACCAGGGCCTCGGCAGGCATCCTATTGGAAGTTTAATGTAAAGCTCTTACAAGATGCAACCTTTTGCTCAGGTTTCTAGACTTTTTGGGAAAGGTGGGGGCAGCGAAGAGAGGAGTATGAGTCTCTCAGTCAAAGGTGGGATGTGGGAAAAGTCCAAATTCGGCTTTTCTATCTACAGTATGCAGCTCTCACATCCTCAGAGGCTAGGAGAGTATTGGGGGAACTCGAGCGTAGTATCAGTGAGGTGGAGGTAGAGCTTTGATTTTTGAGATGCGGGAACGGACTGTGGCGTTTTATACTGAGTTGTATAGGGCAGAACTGTGTGATCCTGTGTGTGCTCAGGTTTTGTTTGCGGAACTCCCTAAGCTGTCTCTGGTTTTTGGCCTGTGTGAAGATGTTGTATGCTGGGGCGTCATGTATGGTCAAGGTGGGAGGGGGGCTGTGGGGCATGGAGGGATAGGGCCCCACCTCTACTTCCAGGGGGTTTACAGTGGAGTTGTGAAGGGCTTAACATTTGGGGGGTGTACCTGGGCTTGGAGAGGTGGGTCAGGAAGAACTGGGAGGGGCTGTCACAGGCAGTGGTGTCAAGACTGGCCAGGTGGAGGTGGCTGCTGTCCCAGGTGTCATGTAGAGGGAGGGTGCTGATAATCTACAACCTGGCATCCTCCCTGTGGCATTATCTGGCTGTCCGCAACACCTGCAACGCAAGCTGGTGGATTTTTTCTGGTCAGGCCATCACTGGCTGATGGCGGCAGTGTCACTGGCTGAGGTGGTCCTCTGTAGCTCAGCTGGTAGAGCATGGCGCTTGTAACGCCAAGGTAGTGGGTTCGATCCCCGGGACCACCCATACACAAAAAAAATGTATGCACGCATGATTGTAAGTCGCTTTGGATAAAAGCGTCTGCTAAATGGCATATTATATTATATTACAGTGGGGAAAAAAAGTATTTAGTCAGCCACCAATTGTGCAAGTTCTCCCACTTAAAAAGATGAGAGAGGCCTGTAATTTTCATCATAGGTACACGTCAACTATGACAGACAAATTGAGGAAAAAAAATTCAGAAAATCCCATTGTAGGATTTTTAATGAATTTATTTGCAAATTATGGTGGAAAATAAGTATTTGGTCACCTACAAACAAGCAAGATTTCTGGCTCTCACAGACATGTAACTTCTTCTTTAAGAGGCTCCTCTGTCCTCCACTCGTTACCTGTATTAATGGCACCTGTTTGAACTTGTTATCAGTATAAAAGACACCTGTCCACAACCTCAAACAGTCACACTCCAAACTCCACAATGGCCAAGACCAAAGAGCTGTCAAAGGACACCAAAAACAAAATTGTAGACCTGCACCAGGCTGGGAAGACTGAATCTGCAATAGGTAAGCAGCTTGGTTTGAAGAAATCAACTGTGGGAGCAATTATTAGGAAATGGAAGACATACAAGACCACTGATAATCTCCCTCGATCTGGGGCTCCACGCAAGATCTCACCCCGTGGGGTCAAAATGATCACAAGAACGGTGAGCAAAAATCCCAGAACCACACGGGGGGGACCTAGTGAATGACCTGCAGAGAGCTGGGACCAAAGTAACAAAGCCTACCATCAGTAACACACTACGCCGCCAGGGACTCAAATCCTGCAGTGCGAGACGTGTCCCCCCTGCTTAAGCCAGTACATGTCCAGGCCCGTCTGAAGTGCATTTGGATGATCCAGAAGAGGATTGGGAGAATGTCATACGGTCAGATGAAACCAAAATATAACTTTTTGGTAAAAACTCAACTCGTCATGTTTGGAGGACAAAGAATGCTGAGTTGCATCCAAAGAACACCATACCTACTGTGAAGCATGGGGTTGGAAACATCATGCTTTGGGGCTGTTTTTCTGCAAAGGGACCAGGACGACTAATCCATGTAAAGGAAAGAATGAATGGGGCCATGTATCGTGAGATTTTGAGTGAAATCCTCCTTCCATCAGCAAGGGCATTGAAGATTAAGCGTGGCTGGGTCTTTCAGCATGACAATGATCCCAAACACACAGCCCAGGCAACGAAGGAGTGGCTTCGTAAGAAGCATTTCAAGGTCCTGGAGTGGCCTAGCCAGTCTCCAGATCTCAACCCCATAGAAAATCTTTGGAGGGGAGTTGAAAGTCTGTGTTGCCCAGCGACAGCCCCAAAACATCACTGCTCTAGAGGAGATCTGCATGGAGGAATGGCCCAAAATACCAGCAACAGTGTGTGAAAACCTTGTGAAGACTTACAGAAAACGTTTGACCTGTGTCATTGCCAACAAAGGGTATATAACAAAGTATTGAGAAACTTTTGTTATTGACCAAATACTTATTTTCCACCATCATATGCCAATAAATTCATAAAAAATCCTACAATGTGATTTTCTGGATTTTTTTCCCTCATTTTGTCTGTCATAGTTGACGTGTACCTATGATGAAAATTACAGGCCTCTCTCATCTTTTTAAGTGGGAGAACTTGCACAATTGGTGGCTGACTAAATACTTTTTTCCCCACTGTATATTGTATATGTCTGTCCACGAAGGAGGACAGGGCCTGGTGGAACTGGAGAGCAGGGTGGCTGCATTCCGACTAAAGGCGGCGCAGAGACTGCTGTACTATACTGATGTCGGCTGGAGGGAACCAGCATGCGCGCTGCTGTGGAGAGCTGGCGGATTAGGGTTGGACCGGGAGCTGACTGGTTGCATCACCGTCTGGTTTGGCAACTGCTCGGCCTCCGACTGCAAGGCACTACAGAGGGTAGTGCGTACGGCCCAGTACATCACTGGGGCCAAGCTTCCTGCCATCCAGGACCTCTATACCAGGCGGTGTCAGAGGAAGGCCCTCAAAATTGTCAAAGACTCCAGCCACCCTAGTCATAGACTGTTCTCTCTGCTACCGCACGGCAAGTGGTTCCCGGAGCGCCAAGTCTAGGTCCAAAAGGCTTCTCAACAGCTTCTACCCCCAAGCCATAAGACTCCTGAACAGCTAATCATGGCTACCCGGACTATTTGCACCCCCATCCCATCTTTTTACGCTGCTGCTACTCTGTTAATTATTTATGCATAGTCACTTTAACTCTACCCACATGTACATATTACCTCAACTACCTCAACTAGCCGGTGCCCCCGCACATTGACTCTGCACCGGTACCCCCCTGTATATAGCCTCCCTACTGTTATTTTATTTTACTTCTGCTCTTTTTTTCTCAACACTTTTTTGTTGTTGTTGTTTTATTTTACTTTTTTATCAAGAAATAAATGCATTGTTGGTTAAGGGCTGTAAGTAAGCATTTCACGGTAATGTCTACACCTGTTGTATTCGGCGCATGTGGCAAATACAATTTGATTTGATTTGATTTGTTCCTCATGAAGCTGGAGAGGCTGAGTACAGCAGGTCTCTCTGATTTTTACTCTGCGGTGCTGAGGGCCTGGCAGCTACTAAGGCCCACACAAGAAGGAGGTGTGGAGCCTGGGCTGTGGGTGTGGGAGGAGCCTATCTTCCAAAACCCAGCCATCCTTTTGAGATCGGTTCAGTCGACCACCCTGCAGAGGCGACTGATGGCAACGGGTTTACTAAGGCTGGGTGACCTGCGGCTGCTGGGGGAGGAGGGGTGGAAAACCCCGGAAGTCATAGCACAACAAACAGGACTAACATCGCTTAGGCTGCTGGAGAGATTCCTGGGGGAGGTCCAGGAGGCACTGTCTGAGCCGGTAAGGGGGTTGTTTGAGTGGCCATAGGGGGAGGGGCCACCAATGTTTCCGCCACTGCAGGTGTCGGCAGAGACTGGGGACTGGCAAGGGGGTCTGGAGGACTTGTTGGACTTTAACACTCCGAGCCTGGGGGAGTTTGAGGGGGTGGGAGGTAAAGCCCTCTACAACCTCTGCATTAAGGTAAGGAACATTAGGAGCCTGACAGGAGTGAAGGCACAGCAGTGGCAGGGGGTATGTGGGGCGGAGAGTATGGTGGGTTTTAGATGGAGGGGGCTCTACAAATTCCCAGTACCAAAGAGGTCAGGGGTTCTCCAGCGGAGGGTTCTACATGGAATCCTGGCCACTAATAGCTGGTTGGCACGGGTCGACCCGGGAGTCGGACAGGGGTGTCCTTTCTGTGTCATGAGTGAAACTGTGCATCATGTGTTTTCTGTGTGCGCCAGGTTAATGCCTTTAATGCCTCCCTCCCTCTCTATCTCCCTCTCTCTCCCTCCCTCTCCCTCTCCCTCTCCCTCTCCCTCTCTATTTCTTTCTCTCTCTCTCCCTCCCTCTCTCCCTCTCCCTCTCCCTCTCTCCCTCTCTCCCTCTCTCCCTCTCTCTCCCTCTCCCTCTCCCTCTCCCTCTCCCTCTCTCTCTCTCTCTCTCTCTCTATTTCTTTCTCGCGCTCTCTCTCTCTCTCTCACAATTCAAATCAATTCAGTAGTTTATTAACATGGCAAGTTAAATTACTTACATTGTCAAAGTATACATAAAACAAAAAATGGTGGGACCAACAGCAATAATAGTAGTAGTAGTAGAAATGGATTACCATTAACAGCAACTACAACAACAATATTAATGAGAATAACAATACATTAAAGCAATAGTAGTTGACCAGTCTCAACATGACTGAGAAGGCACATGACATGGTATGAAAGTCAAAACAAAATGGGAAATATTATTGAAATTACATTGCACTTTTCACTGACTGTCCCTCAGGTTGTGGCAGGAGGCTGCCAAAATTGTACATTTTGTCTGTACCTAGTCAGTGTTTTCCTCAGTTTTCTATCAGTCACAGTGGTCAGATAGTCTGCCACCATGTACTGTCTGTTTAGAGCCAAATAGCATTGAAGTTTACTTTGATTTTCTGTGGTATCTTTCCAATAGGTGATATATTTTTATTTTTGCTTCGTGATAATTTAGTTGGGCCAGATTTTCTGAGTTCTGTCCTGAGGCTCTATGGGGTTGGTTTGGGTTAGTGAACTGAGCCTCAGAACCAGCTGGCTGAGGGGACTCTTCTCTTGTTTCACCTCTTGACATTGTAGAGCTGTGTGATGGAATGTTTTGGGGTCACTTGTTTTTAGATGGTTGGAAAATTGGATGGCTCTTTTTTCTATTTGAATAAGGAGGGGGTATTGGCCCAATTCTGCTCTACATGCGTTATTTTGAGTTTTTCTTTGCACTTGCAATACAGTCTTGCAAAACTCTGCATGGATGTTTGTCCCATTTGGTAAATTCATTATTAGAGAGCGGACGCCATACTTCGCTGCCATATAGAGCAATTGGTTGCTTGTTACAAATGCACGGAGGCTTGTTGTTAAAACTGAACGTCTTTACTTCAGATCAACATGTTAACAAAACTCACTCATCCAATCCTCACACCTCCGTTTTCACACAGCGTGCCTGATACATTCTTAAAGCAACAGTATTCAACACTCAACGACACCATATTACTGAACACAACAGTGTTCCACCCCCCATCCACCCACCCCCCCATTTGCTTGAGGGTGGTACACAGCCGTCTGGATGTGCTTGATGGATTGCTTTTCAAGGTACACAGACAGATCATTCGAGACAAACTGGGGGCCATTGTCTGTCGTAATGGTGCTGGGCAACCCCCTCTGACAGAACATCTTATCCAGTGTTTGGATGATCATCTGTGAGGTGGTAGAGGACAACGGCACGGCTTCTGCCCATTTTGAATGCAAGTCATGAATGACCAGTAGGTATCTTGCGTGTGCTGGGGCCCCGTGCAACTCTCCACAGATATCCACCTCCAGGTGGTCCCAGGGAGCCTTTGGCCATTCCACTAGTGTCAGGGGTGCATGAGTGGGTCTGCCCGATTTCCCACTCATCAGGCATGCTGTGCAGTCATTCACAAGGGACTCAATGTCTCTGTCAATATTTTTCCACCAGACCGTGCCCTGCATCGTTGCTTCACCCTAACGATGCCCAGGTGCCCCTCATGTGCCATGCGAAGCACTCACGCTTTCAGGACCTCTGGAATCAGTGTGCGATGTCCTCTGGCGATGCTGGAGATCTCATCTCTCACCCTGTAGAATGGCAGTAGGTCTCCTTCCACCATAGCAGGCCATCCTTCCCTGATGTAGATGCCAAGCCTTGTGAGCAGCTCGTCATCCTGTGATGGCTGTCTGAGTTCCTGCGTTGTGACTGTAGCTTCCAGTGGGCCATGTAGCATGTGGACCCAGTTGTCGTCGTCCCCCTCTGTTGCCATGCACACCATTGATGCAGGCGAGATCGCCCTGGACAGCAGGTCAGCCACGATGTTGTGGCGTCTCGGGGTGAACTCGAGATCGAAATTGTACTGGTTCAGACGGTCTGTCCGTCTGAAAAGCCTTAGAGGCTTGTGTCCGGAGCCCTGTGTCGCCAGCAGTGCTGTGAGGGCCTGATGGTCTGTGCGGAGTTGGAATGGTCTGCCGTACAAGTGCCAGCGCTCGCACGCCCACATGCAAGCCAGTGTAACAGGTGTTAAAGTACTTTGTGAATTTCACCAGGTTCATATATTAATATAGCATGGTGATGTGTTATTATGCATGCCTGCATCCTGGGAACAGGAGAGTGTGTACTTACGTTCTGCCCTGCGTGCTTGTGCTCAAATAATTTTGATGCACTATGAGAGGTAGGCATGCTTTTGTTTTGTTCATGAATAATGTTGTATATTTAGAGTTTACTCATGAGCGTATTAGGCTTGGGTGGGGGACTCAGGTGCAGAGACGGACACGCGGACAACGAGGGTGAATTATGATGTAGTTTATTCAGCGTGTTATGGTAGAGAGAAGCAGTACAGGGTGGAGTAGCTTCAGGCCGGGGTAGGAGCTGAGTAGGGTGGAGAGCCAGTAGTCCTGAGGGCTGGATGACGAGGATATCAGACAACAGAGCAGGTTGCGGCGTGGGAATGGCAGGCAGGCAGGCAGCAGGAACAGACGAGATCACAGGTAGTGTAGGAACGAACTGGCGCTGGAGAGGTGTCCAGCCCGGGTAGATAACTGCTGGTTGATTGTTGACAATTAGCTGCAGCTGGGTGTAACTGATCTTGTGAGAGAATGGCCACGCCCCCTGACCTAGATCCTCTGACTGGACTGCACAGCAGGGGGAGACAGACACAAACAACACACACAGGGAAAAAGGGAAAGGCAAACCAGCAGGAACAGGACCAACAGTGCCGGACCGTAACAGTACCCCCCCCTCAACGGGCGCCACCCGGCGACCCACCCGGCTTGTCAGGGTGGTCCCTATGGAAGTCAGCCACCAGCTGCGGATCCAGTATAAATCGTCGGGGAATCCAGGACCTCTCCTCGGGACCGTATCCCTCCCAGTCCACCAGGTACTGAAACCCTCTACCACGCCTCCGGACGTCCAGCAGTCTCCGCACCGTGTAGGCTGGATGGTCGCCAATATCGCGGTGGCGGAGGGGATCCACAGGCGGACACAAAGGGCTGGAGGAGACCAGCTTCAGCTGGGACACGTGAAATGTAGGATGGACTCTCATGGCCTGGGGAAGCTTCAACCGAACAGCCGAAGGGTTGATGATGGAGTCGATCTCGAAAGGACCCAAATACCGGGGCGACAGCTTACGGGAGTCAGTGCGCAGGGGGATGTCGCTGGAGGAGAGCCAGACTCGCTGACCAGGCTGGAACTGGGGGAGCGACTACCCTGTGCCTGTCCGCCACCCTCTTGTTACGCTCTGCTGTCCGTAGAAGAGCCTCACGGGTGTCCACCCACACCTTGCGGCAGCGGCAAAGGTTATCCTGAACTGACGGGACGGCTAACTCCCTTTCCTGAGACGGGAACAATGGCGGTTGGTACCCCACAGCCGCCTCAAATGGTGAGAGGCCGGTGGCAGATGAGGTGAGGGAATTGTGGGCATATTCGACCCACGGGAGATGTTTGGCCCAGGTGGACGGGTTCTGGGATGTCACACAGCGTAGAGCAGCCTCCAGGTCCTGATTGGTCCTCTCAGTCTGGCCATTGGACTGGGGATGGAAACCTGATGAGAGACTGACAGTGGCACCCAGAGCCGAACAAAACTCCTTCCATACCCGAGAAATGAACTGTGGACCTCTATCGGACACTATGTCCACAGGTATTCCATGGGGACGGAATACATGTAGGACAAAGAGGTCGGCTGTCTCACTGGCAGATGGTAATTTTGGTAAAGCAACAAAATGGGCAGATTTAGAGAATCTGTCCACGATGGTGAGTATGGTGTCATTACCCTCAGACATAGGAAGTCCAGTGACGAAGTCCAAGCCCACGTGAGACCAAGGACGACTCGGGACTGGGAGAGGCCGCAGCAGGCCCGAAGGAGCCCTGTGGGAAGCCTTATTTTGGGCACAGATGGAACAGGCCGCCACGTACTCCCGGACGTCAGCCTCGGCGGATGGCCACCAAAAGTGCCTCTTCAGTAGCGACAGTGTACGGTTCATACCAGGGGTGGCAGGAGAAGCGTGAGGTGTGGATCCAGTTGAGCACTTGCGGCCGCACGGCTGCGGGAACATAGAGAAGGTCGGGGGGCCATCGGCCGGTCCAGGTTCCAACTCTTGTGCCGATCGGACGAGGGACTCGATTTCCCAGTGAACCGCCGCCACCAAACAGGAAGCGGGCAGAACAGATTCAGGATTGCTGGAGTCTTCATTGTCTGTAAACTGGCGAGAGAGAGCATCAGGCTTGACATTACGTGTGCCAGGACGATATGTTAAAATAAACTTGAACCTGCTGAAGAACAGAGCCCATCTGGCCTGACGGGAGTTCAGCCTCTTGGACGACTGGATGTAAGCCAGGTTCTTGTGGTCTGTCCAGACTATGAAGGGTTGCTCAGCTCCGTCTAGCCAGTGCCTCCACTCCTCCAACGCCAACTTGACAGCAAGCAACTCCCGGTTACCCACGTCGTAGTTCTTCTCAGCAGGGGTCAATCTCCTGGAGAAGAAGGCCACAGGATGGAGCTTCTGGTCCGTGGGGGGAACGTTGTGACAGGACAGCCCCCACCCCCGAATCAGAGGCGTCCACTTCCACAATAAACTGCAAACTAGTGTCTGGATGAATAAGAACAGGTGAGGTGGTGAACAGTTCCTTCAATGTACTCACGGCTGACTCGGCCTCAGGCGTCCACAGGAATGGCACCTTAGGGGAGGTGAGCTTGGTCAGGGGGCAACCACTCGGCTGAAACCCCTGATGAAGCGGCGGTAGAAGTTGGCGAAGCCCAGGAAGCGTTGTAGCTGCTTCCGAGACGTGGGTGTGGGCCACTCCACAACCGCTCTGATCTTGTCAGGGTCTGGTGACACTTGTCCCCGCTCGATAATAAAGCCCAAAAAGGGGACGGACTGCCGGTGGAACTCACATTTTTCTGCTTTCACATACAGTTTGTTTTCCATGAGGCGTTGGAGAACCAGACGGACGTGGGTGACGTGTTCATCCTGTGACTTAGAAAATATTAGAATGTCATCCAAATAGACAAACACAAAGCGGTGTAGAAAATCCCTCAACACATCGTTAACCATGGCCTGAAACACTGCTGGGGCGTTAGTGAGACCGAATGGCATGACTAGGTATTCAAAGTGTCCGAGAGGGGTATTGAACCCAGTTTTCCATTCATCTCCCGCCTGATCCTAACGAGGTGGTAAGCGTTACGTAGGTCGAGTTTGGTAAACACAGTGGCACCATGAAGGGGTTCAAATGCTGAGTTGATGAGAGGCAGGGGGTATGTATTTCTGACTGTGATGTTATTTAGTCCTCTGTAGTCAATGCAGGGGCGTAAGGTTTTGTCCTTCTTCTCTACAAAAAGAACCCAGCTCCAACAGCGGAAGATGAGGGACGAATGATGCCAGAGGTTAGGGAGTCGCCTATGTAGGTTTCCATAGCTTCTCTCTCAGGACGGGACAGATTGAAAAGCCGACTGGACGGCAAAGGGGCTCCAGGCAGTAACTCAATAGCGCAATCGTATGGCCTATGAGGTGGTAATGAAAGTGCCTTGGACTTACTGAATACCTCGGCCAGGTCCAGGTACTCCTCAGGGACTGAAGAGAGGTCTGGGGTTTTGACAGGGGAAGCAGGGGAGCCGACCGAGGGCGGAATAGCCGACCCAAGGCAAACAGAATGGCAGTGAGTGCTCCAACTGTGTATCTTGTGGTTTTGCCAGTCAATATGGGGGTTGTGAAGGCTAAGCCAAGGGAAACCGAGGATAAGGGGGGAGGCCGAGGAGGAGACTACTTTAAACTGGATGGTTTCTTTGTGATTGCCGGACAGCATGAGAGAAACGGGGACAGTTTGGTGGGTGATGTTGGCAAACTGATGGCCGTCAATAGCGGTTACTGTTATAGGCTTAGGCAGGGGCTTAACAGGGATCTCAGCCTGAGTGACCAGGTTGACGTCAAGGAAACTATCCTCAGCACCAGAGTCGATTAGAGCAGCTAGTGGGAGAGATAGATTCCTGAACTGGACTGTAGCTGGGATAACTAGACGGGGTGCTGTGGGCATTGAGTCAGGTGTAGCACTCGCAAGTACGCCCACTTTTACCTGCGAGCTTGGTCTTTTGGGCGAACCGGACAGTTAACCAGGAAATGAGTGCGGTCCCCACAGTACATGCACTCACCAGCCCGCATGCGCCGTTCCTTTTCGGCAGGGGACAGACGAGCACGGCCCAGCTGCATGGGCTCGTCTAGTTCCGTGGAGGGATCCGCTGAGGTGTGTGGGCGGTGTCCGAGTGGTGGTGTAGCTCGGGCTGCCGAAGCGAGGGGGCCCCGCCTGTGGTGTGGACCCGACCGCCCCTCTCCTGTCTCCTCTCCCGTAGCCTGTTGTCTATTCGTGTAGCAAGGGAAACGAGAACATGAAGGTTAGCAGGCTCATCACGAACAGCTAGTTCATTCTTAATCGGGTCACTTAGACCGTTAACAAACGCTCCCTGAAGAGCTTCGTCATTCCACTTGGAATCGGCTGCCAAGGTCCAAAAGTCAATGGCGTATTCAGCCACGCTACCCGTGCCCTGTCGTAGCTTCAATAGTCTCTTTGTGGCGGTCCCGGCATGGTCCGGGTGATCAAACACAACTTTCAATTGAGAGGAAAAATCGTCAAACGACAGGCTGGCAATCTGCTGAGTAGAACAAGCCGCTTCTGCCCAAATCAAAGCTTTGCCCCTCATTAACCCCAGTGCGTAATGTACCTTTGAGGATTCCGTGGAGAAAGACAGGGGCTTCTGTTGGAACACCAAGCGGCACTGAAGCAGGAAACCACGGCATTTGTTCAGGTCCCCGGTGAAAGGTTCGGGTGAGGTTGTAGGGGGTTCCCGAAGGGGCAGGAGCGGAAGCCGAACCTGGAGCCACTGTAGGAGGAACAGGCGGAGGAGAAACAGAGGGAGGAAGGGTAGTGAGTGTTACCAGGTTAGCTACCTGAGAGGAGAGATGAGATACTTGATCCAACAACTGCTGGTTGTTATCCAATAGAGTCCGGATGAGTTGGTCGTGTTGTCCCAATAGCATTCCCTGTGAATGGAGGGCGCGTTGTATGCCATCACCCGTTGTTTCATGTGGCATCTCTGCTGAGTCCATGTTTGGCCAGTTCGTTCTATTAGGCTTGGGTGGGGGACTCAGGTGCAGAGACGGACACGCGGACAACGAGGGTGAATTATGATGTAGTTTATTCAGCGTGTTATGGTAGAGAGAAGCAGTACAGGGTGGAGTAGCTTCAGGCCGGGGTAGGAGCTGAGTAGGGTGGAGAGCCAGTAGTCCTGAGGGCTGGATGACGAGGATATCAGACAACAGAGCAGGTTGCGGCGTGGGAATGGCAGGCAGGCAGGCAGCAGGAACAGACGAGATCACAGGTAGTGTAGGAACGAACTGGCGCTGGAGAGGTGTCCAGCCCGGGTAGATAACTGCTGGTTGATTGTTGACAATTAGCTGCAGCTGGGTGTAACTGATCTTGTGAGAGAATGGCCACGCCCCCTGACCTAGATCCTCTGACTGGACTGCACAGCAGGGGGAGACAGACACAAACAACACACACAGGGGAAAAGGGAAAGGAAAACCAGCAGGAACAGGACCAACAGTGCCGGACCGTAACAGAGCGGATGGTATTGTTAAAATGCAATTGTAATTGTACTTTTTAGGATGATATTAACATTCTGAATTCAACATGTGGTTACTGGCTAGCTAAGGTATTGTATGTGTGAACGATGGCTAGCTCCTCCACTGATCCCAGTCCTTTGTATTGTGCGTCCATGTTGTAGAAAGAGGCGACAATGGGCAGAACATATTTGTGCTCTACAAATGTTTTGTATTTTCTTTTGGATGCAGGTATGTGGTTTTATCTATGTAAAATGTATGTTATGTGTTGATACAGTATAAGGAGAGGCTGTACTCATTTTTGCATTCTATAAATAATTTTGATGCACTATGAGAGAAAGAGGCGACAATGGGCAGAACATGTTTGTGCTCTACGAATGTTTTGTCTTTTATTTTGGATGCAGAGAGAATTCTGATTCATTAAAACAGCCTGATCTCCGAAGTCCACGTCTACAGTCCCAATCAATCACACACAACGCAGAGATCCAGCCGTGCAGTACAGCGCCGGTTATGGGGCCTTCTAGACCCGGATTCATCGTTGATCGACGTCAGCTCAATCACCGCGGCGCTGCTGCTCTAAAGACTCTGTTTACATCATTGAGGTACTCCTGCCGCCTTGTGGCAAAAAGCGGATCTGCAGTCTATATTCTCTCCTGTTTATTTCTTTTCTGAAAACAATGTATTGAGAGTGCTGTTTATGGTTAACTAATATAGAAGTGTGTTCATCAACAGACATTTTAACATAACATTAGTGGTTTAGTGACATGGCATGTTATAATGGTGATGATGAACCCAAATTCACTGCTGAGAGGGGGAGGTTTTTCTCATACCCTGATCAAACCCCTGTAAAGCGTGTAGGTGCAGTAGGTTCCCCCATGTTTTGCTCCACTAAAAATACTGATGAAAGCCCTTCATCTAGTGTTAATCAAAATGCCCCTGTAGATGGTTTAGCTGAGCGGGTCACTCAGCTAGCCCGGGAAACAGGGAGCTCCATTAGGGAGGAAATACAGAGTGGCAGGTCCAGCAGTCATGAGCCACCAGTAAGTACAGAGAAGATAAGTGATCATCACTCAGAGTCAGCAGGATATGTAGACCTCAGTAAAATGAAGTTCATCATGCAATCAGATGTGAAGGAACCTCCTACATATAGAGGAGATGGTACAGACAAATGCTCCATTCATGAATGGGAGGAGTTGATGAGAATATACTTGAGGAGGAAGAGATGTCCTGTTGGGGAACAATTGGATGAGATGATTAGTCGATTATCTGGCAAAGCAAGAGACATGGTAAAGATAAATTTACGCAATGAGACAACTGTTGATCCTAAAGAGAAGCCAGAGATTGTATTTGACATTCTGAAACAGAATTTCAGCGAATTGACCTACTCATGCATGCCTATAGCTGATTTTTACAATACTAAACCTGTACCCGGAGAGGCTATTATGGAGTATTGGGTTCGATTGAACAAGGCCGTAGATGTCGCTGACGTGGGTCTTAAGAGACAAGGTAAGAAGATTGACAGCTACAACTCAGATGTCATCATGATGTTTGTAACATACTGCCCCGACCCCAAACTGGCAGCAGTATTTCAATACAAGTCTGCTGAGAAATGGACTGCGAGTGAAGTACAGGAGAGAATGTATGAACATGAACGCCGCAGAAAGGCCACCATGTGTCATTCTACCGCTGTATCCTCAAAGCAAGTAACAGTACATCCCCAAACAACTCCATTTGAAGGCGGGGCCAATGCTGGTGCGTGCAGTGACACTTCTCTCACATCAAGCGCAAAAACAAGATGGGCAGAGTGCAAGTATCGAGAGGCTCATTCACCTGCTTGAATGTACCTGAGAGAAGAGCATACCACCTGTTATGGTTTCACAGACACAGGCCAGGGCGCCATCTTTCCCCGCCCAGCCCTTCAGGCGTAGGGAATGCAGGGTTTGTGGCTCAACAGATCACTCCACTGTGATGCACTGTAGACATGAGAACCTGTGCTTCTGGTGCTTTTCCCCAGATCATTGGAAGTCAAATTGTCCAAAACAGGGGGTGAGAGAATCCCACTACAGCAGCAGAGAAACCCACTACAGCAGCAGAGAAACCCACTACAGCAGCAGAGAAACCCACTACAGCAGCAGAGAAACCCACTACAGCAGCAGAGAAACCCACTACAGCAGCAGAGAATCCCACTACAGCAGCAGAGAAACCCACTACAGCAGCAGAGAATCCCACTACAGCAGCAGAGAAACCCACTACAGCAGCAGAGAAACACACTACAGCAGCAGAGAATCCCACTACAGCAGCAGAGAATCACACTACAGCAGCAGAGAAACCCACTACAGCAGCAGAGAATCCCACTACAGCAGCAGAGAAACCCACTACAGCAGCAGAGAATCACACTACAGCAGCAGAGAAACCCACTACAGCAGCAACCGTTAAACGGACACGCCCACAGGTGAAGGGGGGAAATGTGGGTGTTCAACTGTCTACCCCCAGGAAAGAATCTGATGATCTTGAGAAAACATATGAGATGTTGTGCTCTAATGCGAAAGTAAGAGAGACAATTGTTATGTTAGGTTCACAAAAGGTTGAGGCTTTTTCAGATTTGTTTTACACCTCTGTGTCTGTCCATGGGAAAGTGCAGCTTAAGGGCATGCTTGACACTGGGTCTATGGCCTGTACATTGAGTGAACCTACTGAGCAGATACTTTTTGGAAGCAGGTGCCCTCCCTCAGCATTATCAGCCTCCTACAGAGTTAGTGTTGGTGGGTTGTGGGGGGAAGAAATCTATGGGATTGATGTTAAAGTGCCCACCCTAGTTGTTCCTGGACAGCGTGATGATCTTATCCTGGGCTCGAACGTCATTAAGCATCTATTGCATGAGATGAAGGGCACTGACAAATACTGGAAGCTAGTCAACAACATGGATGGCCAGACTCACTCGCCAGAGGGTGAGCAGTTTCTGCAGATGATGACAAGTGTCACAAGATGGAAGGGACAGCAAGTTGATGGCAAGATTGGGACTGTGAAGCTCACTCAAGCTGTGACTCTTTTTCCCAAGACTGAACACTTAGTTTGGGGTAAACTTCCTAAAAATGTGGCATTGTCTCCAGGCAGCACTGTAATAGTCGAGCCTACCAGGTCAAAGGTCATGCCCAGAAACATACTTGTGGGTAGAGTTATTACGCCCATGTGGGGTGAAGGCTTGGTCCCTTTAAAGGTAGTAAACTGTTCAGATAAACATCCCACTCTAAGACGTAACATGAAGCTGGCCGATGTGTCTACATGCTTGGCTGTTGAGGATACAACACTTTTTCAGGGCCTTCATGAGGTGAGGAAGACCCCAGTGGAACAGAAGCAGGATGACAATGGCTGCCACAACCTGAAACAAAGACTGTCTGATCTAGGATTAGGAGACATCGACATTGATGGATGCCAAGTGACTGACCAGTGGAAGGAGAAGCTTGTGAATACCATCACAAAATATGAAGACATCTTCTCAAGACATCATCTGGACTGCGGAGAAGCCAGGGGTTATGTTCACCGTATCCATCTGGTTGATGACAGACACTTCCGCCTACCATACAGAAGGGTTCCGCCTGCTCATTACCTGAAGCTGAGGAAAGTATTAACAGATATGGAGGAAGTAGGCCTTATACGCAAGTCGGTTAGTGAGTATGCCTCCCCTTTAGTCATGGTATGGAAGAAAGACGGGAGTCTAAGGTTATGCACTGACTTCAGGTGGATGAATGCACGAACGGTGAAGGACGCTCATCCCCTTCCTCATCAAGCAGATTGCCTTGCAGCCCTTGGTGGCAGTGCATTTTTCAGCACCATGGACTTGACCTCAGGATTTTATAACATCCCAGTTCATGAAGAGGACAAGAAGTACACAGCCTTTACCACACCAATGGGACTTTGAGTACAATCGCATGCCACAAGGTCTGTGTAACAGCCCGGCCCCTTTCATGAGAATGATGTTAAGTATATTTGGGGACCTACATTTCTCAAAACTCCTTTGTTACCTAGATGACTTGTTGGTCTTTGCACGCACCGAGGAACTGGCTCTGCAGCGACTTGAAGTTGTGTTTAGCCGTTTAAGTGCCAACAATCTCAAACTAGCACCAAAGAAATGCCACTTCCTAAGAAGAACAGTGAAATTCCTCGGACATATCATTAAAGAGAACGGTGTGTCAGTGGACGCTGAGAAGGTGGAGGCCATTGCCAAGATGAGCCAAGCTCAGCTGATGGAGGCAGACGGGTGTACTCCCTCTGCTCGGAGGCTGAAATCCTTCTTGGGTATGGTATTATATTACCAGCACTTCACTCCTGATTGTTCCTCCATAGCCAAGCCTTTGTTTGCACTCACTGGGGATCAAAAGAGAAGAGGAAGAGATGGGAGGTAGAAGGGCAACAGTGGGATTTTCCTGAAGCTGACGCTATCGGATTGGACTGAGGAGTGTGTCATTGCATTCCAGAAGCTGAAGGATGCTCTTCTGAATTGTGTGGTGCTTGCTCACCCTGATTTTGAGAGGCTGTTCATTCTCTTCACTGACACTTCTTTGGATGGTCTTGGGGCTGTGCTTTGTCAAGTGCCTGAAGGTGAAGATAAAGCAAGGCCCATAGCATTCACGAGCAAGACCCTGAGGAAGTCGCTGAGAAGGTATCCGGCACACACTGAAATGGAGCGTGTGTGAGAAATTCAGTCACTGGCTTAAGGGGCACGAATTCAATGTCTGGACAGACAGTAACCCGTTAACGTACATCATGACAAAACCCAAGCTGGACGCTTGCGAGCAAAGATGGGTTGCCAAGCTTGCACCATTCAACTTCGATTTGAAGCGTATCCCAGGCAGCAAGAATACAGTAGCAGATGCTCTGTGCCGCGACCCCTTCGCAGTGACTGCCGCGCAGAGACTGATGAGGGAGTCCTACCTAGCACTTCTGTCGGAGGCTGTTGGGACGCCAAATGATGATGTCCAAGATGCCTTCCGGTGGGCTTCTTATCCCCAAGAGATATCCTCCTTGACCACTGCTGAAGTGAAAGCTATATATGTCAGCTCCATATCAACTGGGAATGTTCAACGGAGATGCAAGCAATCCAGCTTGGTTCCAACATCCAACAGCTGCTTTTTCCTGGTATTGACACTTTGCCTGAACTCTCGCATGAGGAACTACGAGGTCTCCAGCTGCAAGACTCTGTGGTTTCCAAGGTCATCCCTTTCGTCTTCAATAAGAAACGGCCCACCAGACGAGACCGATATGATGTTTCTTCTAAAGTGTTGTTGCTGATGAAGCAGTGGGACCGCTTGATCCTAAGAGAGGGAGTTCTGTATCGTGTCATTAAGGAGAGTCACACAAACCGGAGAAAATTCCAGTATGTCTTACCAGAGGTGTTGCGACTCAAAGCAATGACCGGCATTCACAACCTCTCAGGACATCAAGGCCAGGCTACAACTCTAGCCCTGGCAAGACAGAGGTTTCTCTGGCCTGCAATGGAGAGAGACATCAAGGAGTATGTACGCTGCTGCCAGAGATGCGTTCTAGCAAAGACTCCAGAGCCAGCGGCTAGAGCCCCGTTAGAGAGCATCAAAACCTGCTCTCCCATGGAGTTGGTGTGTTTGGATTTTTGGACAGCGGAAGACAGTAAGAAGAACTCAGTTGACGTTCTGGTGGTGACTGACCACTTCACTAAACTTGCCCATGCATGGCCATGCAGAAACCAGACAGCCAAGCAAGTAGCTTGTAAACTGTGGGATCATGTCTTCTGTGTCTACGGATTTGCTGCAAGGATCCATTCTGATCAAGGCACGAATTTCGAGAGCGAGTTAATAGCAGAACTGCTTAAGCTCTCTGGTGTCCAAAAGTCAAGAACCACAGCATATCACCCAATAGGTAATGGAGAGACTGAACACTTCAACAGGACATTAGGCAGCATGCTCAGGAATCTACCCCTGAAAACCAAGGAACATTGGCCTGAACAAATCCAGTCATTGACATTTGCCTATAATGCCACTGTTCACGAGACCACAGGCTATGCTCCATTCTTTCTCATGTTTGGTAGGGTTCCTCGGTTACCAGTGGATGTGATGTTCCACAATGTCTTGGACGACTCCAGTGTTGTGGATTGCAACAAGTATGTCGAGACGCTGATCACTGGGATGAAGGAAGCTATGAGTGTTGCCCAAAGGCACACTGACAAGCAACAGAGACGACAAGGTCGGGAGTACGACAAGCGGGTTAAAGGCATCAGTTTGTCCATGGGGGATCGTGTCCTCATTGCCAACAAGGGTGAAAGGGGCCGTCGCAAGTTGGCTGACAAGTGGAATCCCGAGATTTTCACAGTGACTTCAGTCAATCCACAAACTCACGCATACAGAATCCAAGGCCGCGATGGCAGAGAGAAGGTGGATCACAGAAATCTACTGCTGCAGGTGAACTTCCTGCAATTTGAAATTGATGATTCAGAGTACTTCAATGACAGTGATGCTGCAGGACCTTCGATCAATGTAGATGCAGGAGAGGCCACGCATTCCGGTGATGGACTGGACAGGGAAGACATGGAGGACTCTGGGGAGGAAAGTGCATCTTGGATGGCGGAGGATTCAAGCGATTACTCCGAGCTGTGGACATCGGATGCAAAGACAGAACCAGAAGAACCTTGCCTGCCTGAGGAAAATGACCTGGGAAGCACTTCTGAGATCCTGGAGCTGATTCCTTCAAACCCTCCTCTGATCAATGATCTAAAGCCAGAACCACTGTTAGTCACCATGGCCCCTAGCCCAGTGGTGGGTCGCACAAGGGCGGGGAGGGTAGTTAAACCTGTCAAGAGACTAATTGAGTCAATCCCCCAGAAGGTGCAAATTGAACATAGTACATAGATACAGTACAGAATGACTGTTTATTTTACGGCTAAGAAGGTAGATATACTATAAGAGGCACTGCATCTAGGGGCAGTTGAATGCCTGACCAACTTTCACTTGCCCTGAACCCTATGGGTAGCTTTGAGCTGAATTCAGAATTATGCCTTGAGCTTGGTAGATTATTTTGTTTCGTTTTACAAGGTTGGTGAAATTCAGGAGGGGTGAATGTAACAGGTGTTAAAGTACTTTGTGAATTTCACCAGGTTCATATATTAATATAGCATGGTGATGTGTTATTATGCATGCCTGCATCCTGGGAACAGGAGAGTGTGTACTTACGTTTTGCGCTGCATGCTCAAATCATTTTGATGCACTATGAGAGGTAGGCACGCTTTTTCTGTCTTCTTTAGAAAAGTTAGATTCCTTTAAGCACAAAGTCATACACACAGTGTTTTGTTCATGAATAATGTTGTATATTTAGAGTTTACTCATGAGCGGATGGTATTGTTAAAATGCAATTGTAATTGTACTTTTTAGGATGATATTAACATTCTGAATTCAACATGTGGTTACTAGCTAGCTAAGGTATTGTATGTGCGAACGATGGCTAGCTCCTCTACTGATCCCAGTCCTTTGTATTGTGCGTCTATGTTGTAGAAAGAGGCGACAATGGGCAGAACATATTTGTGCTCTATAAATGTTTTGTCTTTTCTTTTGGATGCAGGTATGTGGTTTTATCTATGTAAAATGTATGTTATGTGTTGATACATTATAAGGAGAGGCTGTACTCTATAAATAATTTTGATGCACTATGAGAGAAAGAGGCGACAATGGGCAGAACATATTTGTGCTCTACGAATGTTTTGTCTTTTCTTTTGGATGCGGAGAGAATTCTGATTCATTAAAACAGCCTGATCTCCGAAGTCCACGTCTATAGTCCCAATCAATCACACACAACGCAGAGATACAGCCGTGCAGTACAGTGCCGGTTACACCAGGGCCTCCCGCTCTCCCACAGAGTGCTTTTGTTCAGAAGGAGACAAGGCCCGTGAGGCAAATGCCACTGGCCGTTCCACGCCTCCATGCAGTTGAGACAAAACAGCTCCTAGGGCGAGTGCCAAGGCATCACAGGTGACAATCGCTTGTGCTGATGTGTCAAAGTGAGCCAGTGTTGGGGTCGATGTGAGCTGCACCTTGAGCTCCTGCACAGCATCCCGACAGTCCTGAGTCAGTTGTGCTGCGGACTGAGGCTCAGGCAAGGTGAGAATAGCATCCACATGGGACAGGATGGGGGTGATGCCCTGGCTGGAGAGCCTGTATCCAAGGAACTCAATGTCTGACACCCTGAACACACACTTTTCAGTATTGAGTCTGGCCCCGTTCTCAAAGAGCTGATGAAACACCGTGAGATCTCGACTCTCATGTGCCAGGGGAACTTGGAGGTATCCCTGCCTCAGATCAAGTTTCCTGAATACCGTGGACCCATAAAAATGGGTTGTGAGCTCCTCAGTGGTTGGTAGCGGGTCCTTGACGGGAATAATCGCTTTGTTCACGGCACTGAGGTCCATGCAGATCTGAAGATCACCATTTTTATTGGGTGCAACATCCAGGTTTGAGACCAATGGCGAGGCGTCAATGGGCTCGATGATGTCATCCTCCAGGAGGTTGTCATGTCTGTTGTCAATGGGCTCCCGAAGGGTCAGCGGAACCCTCCGCAATGGCTGGATTACTGGCTTGACCTCTTTGCTGACTGTAGGCCGATGGACAAAACCTCTGAGGTGACCTAGCCCCTCAAACAGTTGTGAGTACTCCATAGGCACTGGTGTAGGCAAGTGCTGCACATGTGCACCAGTTGAATCTGACAGCTTGAACCCTAGGGCATGAAATAAGTCCAGTCCGAGGATGTTAGCGCCATCTGTTGCAACGTAGAACTAGGTGGCCGGTGTGGTTTTGTTGTTGTAATGCCCCCCCCCCCCAGTGGTTTCCTGCACATTTTGCACTGGTGTCTCAGCCAGTGTGTGAAGCCCCGCCCCCTGAGATGTGCTCTGTAGTTTATTTGGGTCAGCGAGAGCACCTTCCATTTGTTTTCCAATAGGTAGGAACACATTATGTTTTTTCAATTAACGTCCAAATTCGTTTTCGAGTGGTCCGAATCTGCATGGTCCCACTAGCTCTCTCAAGGAGGAGACAAACTGTGCTACGGACTCACCCAGGAGTTGAGCTTGTTGTCTGAAGATGAAACGATGCAAGAGCCACTGCAGTGTTCCTCGAGAGCTTGGACCGCTGACGTAAACGTGTTATCCAACGGGCTGTAGAGTGGAGAAGACACGTTGTCCCTCAGCGTCGAGGTGTAGAATCGGCCGTTTTCGTGCGTCGGCAGCTCCATGCAGATTGATAGCTACCATATACAACTGAAAGGATCAAAACCAGCGATCCCATGGAACAGGTGGAGGTGGTGGAGGTCAGCTAAACTCAGCCGTCCTCGTCGCCAAACGCTACAAATGCAAAAGAGGATTTTTGTGCAATTAAACTGAACGTCTTTACTTCAGATCAACATGTTAACAAAACTCACTCATCCAATCCTCACACAACATGCCTGATACATTCTTAAAGCAACAGTATTCAACGAAACCATATTACTGAACACAACATTTTGAGCCAGATTCTAATGTTCCTTTTAATAGCATAGAAGGCTCTTCTTCTTAGCTCGTCACGCCATGCTCTACATCCCTGCCGGCCATTCCCTCCCCTACCCTGGACCAATTGTGCGCCGCCCAATGGGTCTCCCGGTCACGGCCAGCTACGACAGAGCCTGGATTCGAACCAGGATCTCTGGTGGCACAGCTAGCAGTGCCTTAGACCACTGCGCCGCTCGGGAGGACAGTACCAGTCAAAAGTTTGGACACACCTACTCATTCAAGGGTTTTTGTTTATTTTTACTATTTTCTACATTGTAGAATAATAGTGAAGACATCAAAACTATGAAATAACACATATGGATTCCTGTGGTGGTCCTCATGAGAGCCAGTTTCATCATAGCGCTTGATGATTTTTGCGACTGCACTTGAAGAAACTTTCAAAGTTTTCCGGATTTTCCGGATTGATGGACTGTTGTTTCTCTTTGCTTATTTGAGCTGTTCTTGCCATAATATGGACTTGGCCTTTTACCAAATAGTAATATCTTCTGTATACCACCCCTACCTTGTCACAACACAACTGATTGGCTCAAATGCATTAAGAAGGAAAGACATTCCACAAATGAACTTTTAACAAGGCACACCTGTCAATTGAAATGCATTCCAGGTGACTACCTCATGAAGCTGGTTGAGAGAATGCCAAGAGTGTGCAAAGCTTTCATCAAGGCAAAGGTGTGGCTACTTTGAAGAATCTCAAATATAAAATATATTTTGATTTGTTTAACACTTATTTGGTTACTACATGATTCCATATGTGTTATTTCATAGTTTTGATGTCTTCACTATTATTCTACAATGTAGAAAATAGTAAAAATAAAGAAAAACCCTTGAATGAGTAGGTGTGTCCAAACTTTTGACTGGTACTGTACCTGTGTTGCTGATATTTAGTCCGTGTAGTTTTTGGTGTGTTCTAATAGAACTGTTTTCAAATAGAATTCATATTTGTGATCCTGATTTCCGGACCTTTTTTGGAATATCATTATTTTCGTTTTTTTAGATGCTGCTGTAACCCCTCCTTAGTGGGAGACAGTAGCACCAGGTCATCTGCGTACAGCAGACACTTGATTTCAGTGTTGTGTAGGGTGAGACCAGGTGCTGCCGACTCTTCTAATGTTTTTGCCAATTCATTAATGTAGATGTTAAATAGTGTTGGACTTATTGAGCAGCTCTCTCTCTCTCTCTCTCTCTCCCTCTCTCCCTCTCCCTCTCCCTCTCTCTCTCTCTCTCTCTCTCTCTCTCTCTCTCTCTCTCTCTCTCTCTCTCTCTCTCTCTCTCTCTCTCTCTCTCTCTCTCTCTCTCTCTCTCTCTCTCGATGTATATTCCCAGGGTAGAAGACAATGGCTACATAGAGGAGGAGGGAGGGTGGGAGAGGAGGAGAGAATTCATTGGCATCATGCTTCCTTCTGTCTGTCCCCCACCCCTGTTATAGCTAGGGGGAGTCGGGACATCATGGTTTAATACTATAAATAGCTGCTACTGTCCTTGGAGGGACAATCTCTCTCTGGACAATAGCTGATGGGAAGTGCCCTTTGACCTCCACCAAGAAGAGTGTGTGTGTGTGTGTGGGTGTGTTTCTCAGCCTCTTTGGGATAAACACTGGCTCTCTTAAATTACAGCCCTTCAGTTATGATGCTCGTGCTATTGGACCTGAACAAAGGAGAATTGTCACCATCCTTCTAAAAATGTCAGATTTGAAGCCTAAACTCATATGATTAATATATTGATAAATCTGATCCTTCATTGTTAAAACCAATCCTGACATGAGCCGTGACAACATTGTGACAAACTGACTGTGTAACAAATCTAATATTGTGAGAGTCTATAGCTTGTATCCATCATTCTATTAAACATCCAAGAATAGCTTTATAAAGTTCCTCTGCACTTCTAACAGGCGACAGGGTAGAAATGAACTGCGCTTAATAAAAGAAGGGAAAAGTGAGGGGGAAGTCTATGATTGGTCTATACACACACAGCACACACACACACACACACACACACACACACACACACTTTTAAAGGGGGTCTGGTCTGCCTGCTTAAACGCTCGGGGACGTCCATGCGTGTCGAGACTGCTGACCCTCTGGGAAATCAGGGGCCGGGAAAACGTCAGCCTCCGCCGGAAACATCCCCGACTTCTAACACGCCGAGATCTGACATCCTACTGAAACGTGGTGCGGCCAAACCACCTGCCGCATCCCAAGCTTTATACAGCCCTGATGAGAGAGACAGGACAGAGAAATTGGCTCATTTCTTACGTTTTTAGATCTCTTGCCAACTTTCTCATTGAGCTATAACTCTAGAAGTGTCCTAGGATGGCGGTAATGAGAACAAACCCCTAGATATTTTTGATCAATGTCTTAAATTACCTTCCTAGACTCAATTATTTAATAAGGCCTCTATCTATCACTCTAGAAGTTGTTCAAGGAGAAACTCTAAAGTGGAGATTGATCTAAAGTGGAGCTTTGCAAGACATATCTCTTTGCCAAAGCACTTTTGGTTTGATTTCATACTATATGCAATGAAATAATATACTCAAATACAGTGAGGGGAAAACGTATTTGATCCCCTGCTGATTTTGTACGTTTGCCCACTGACAAAGAAATGATCAGTCTATAATTTTAATGGTAGGTTTATTTGAACAGTGAGAGACAGAATAACAACAAAATAAACCAGAAAAACGCATGTCAAAGATGTTATAAATTGATTTGCATTTTAATGAGGGAAATAAGTATTTGACCCCTCTGCAAAACATGATTTAGTACTTGGTGGCCAAACCCTTGTTGGCAATCACAGAGGTCAGACGTTTCTTGTAGTTGGCCACCAGGTTTGCACACATCTCAGGAGGGATTTTGTTCCACTCCTCTTTGCAGATCTTCTCCAAGTCATTAAGGTTTCGATGCTGACGTTTGGCAACTCGAACCTTCAGCTCCCTCCACAGATTTTCTATGGGATTAAGGTCTGGAGACTGGCTAGGCCACTCCAGGACCTTAATGTGCTTCTTCTTGAGCCACTCCTTTGTTGCCTTGGCCGTGTGTTTTGGGTCATTGTCATGCTGGAATACCCATCCACGACCCATTTTCAATGCCCTGGCTGAGGGAAGGAGGTTCTCACCCAAGATTTGACGGTACATGGCCCCGTCCATAGTCCCTTTGATGCGGTGAAGTTGTCCTGTCCCCTTAGCAGAAAAACACCCCCAAAGCATAATGTTTCCCCCCTTACCCCAACCAAACCCCCCAAAAAAATATATATATACATTTTTTTTTTTTTTATAAGATAAAAAATAAAAAATAAAAAATAACTAAAAATAATAAACATTGTAAAGTGGTGATCCCACTGGCTATAAGGTGAATGCACCAATTTGTAAGTCGCTCTGGATAAGAGCGTCTGCTAAATGACGTAAATGTATGTAATGTAATGTAAATGTCATAGGCAGCATTCCTCCTCCTCCAAACACGGTGAGTTGAGTTGATGCCAAAGAGCTCCATTTTGGTCTCATCTGACCACAACACTTTCACCCAGTTCTCCTCTGAATCATTCAGATGTTCATTGGCAAATTTCAGATGGGCATGTATATGTGCTTTCTTGAGCAGGGGGACCTTGCGGGCTCTGCAGGATTTCAGTCCTTCACGGCGTAGTGTGTTACCAATTGTTTTCTTGGTGACTATGGTCCCAGCTGCCTTGAGATCATTGACAAGATCCTCCCGTGTAGTTCTGGGCTGATTCCTCACCGTTCTCATGATCATTGCAACTCCACGAGGTGAGATCTTGCATGGAGCCCCAGGCCGAGGGAGATTGACAGTTATTTTGTGTTTCTTCCATTTGCGAATAATCGCACCAACTGTTGTCACCTTCTCACCAAGCTGCTTGGCGATGGTCTTGTAGCCCATTCCAGCCTTGTGTAGGTCTGCAATCTTGTCCCTGACATCCTTGGAGAGCTCTTTGTTCTTGGCCATGGTGGAGAGTTTGGAATCTGATTGATTGATTGCTTCTGTGGACATGTGTCTTTTATACAGGTAACAAGCTGAGATTAGGAGCACTCCCTTTAAGAGTGTGCTCCTAATCTCAGCTCGTTACCTGTATAAAAGACACCTGGGAGCCAGAAATCTTTCTGATTAAGAGGGGGTCAAATACTTATTTCCCTCATTAAAATGCAAATCAATTTATAACATTTTTGACATGCGTTTTTCTGGTTTATTGTTGTTATTCTGTCTCTCACTGTTGAAATAAACCTACCATTAAAATTATAGACTGATCATTTCTTTGTCAGTGGGCAAACGTACAAAATCATCAGGGGATCAAATACTTTTTTCCCTCACTGTAATTATTCTGAAATGGTTAGGCCCCGCACTGCTGCTGGATCCTCGTTACCTTAAATAACAAATCTATGGCGTTGTAATGGACAGCACTCCATATGAGACTCTTAAAGGGCCAATCAGCAGTTGAAACAATAACAAAGCGGACTCCCTGTTTCGGTAAAAAGCTAAGGGAGGGGCTGGTGAAATGTCACCACTCAAAAATATACAGACGGTGCTATCCCAGCTAGCATATTTGGTTCCTTGGAAGTTGTGGGGACGATTTTGGTTTCCCATTGGTTCTGGGAACGAAGCCATATGTTTCCTGACCGGTGAAATTGAATGTTTTTTTTAACGTTCTGAGAACGGAAGTGAACATTTTGTCTGTCTGGAAACTTACATTTTTAGGTTGCAGGGAGGTTCTGAGAACGTTTTACTATGAGCCCCAAAAGTTTTCCTGTGACATTTTATTAACGTTCTGAGAACGGAAGTGAACATTTTGTCTATTCTGGAAACATACATTTTTAGGTTGCAGGGAGGATCTGAGAACGTTTTACTATGAGCCCCAAAATGTTTCCTGTGACATTTTATGAATGTTCTGAGAATGGAAATCATAGGTTATTTGGAAGTTTTTGAATAACTTTCTTAAAACTTTCACTGAACATTTCAATAAGACTTCTAACAACACTATTAGCTTATGTTAACTGTTTTGAACTGTTTTGAAAAGATAGAACATATGGACATTCATTTACTTAGGCATTATTAATCATGCAAACACATTTATTTATTTATTGTGGCACGGCATCAGTGAGATTCAAACCTATGCTCTCATGTCCTCTATCCATGGAATTAGTCCACTGTTCCACCAGGATGGAGCTAGCATGCCATGTTTTTTTTTTACTCATACAAAGCTGTACATTTTTGTCTATTCAAACAGACCCAATTTCAAAGGAAACAATCACTCATTAAGATCAGGTGTGGCCAACACACCTTAACACGCTTAACAAGAGGATTGAGAGAGTTTTTGTTGATGCTGAGAACGGAATGTATATGTTTTTAAATAACATTCTTAGAACGTTCTTTGAACACTGAGAACAAACGTTTTTTAAAGGTTCTGAGAACATTACTTTAAATAGAACCATGAGGAAACCTGGTGGAAACGTGTTGTTTCTTAATATTTTGTTGTGTTACAAGTTGGAATTAAAATTGAATTTTCATTTTTTGTCAACGATCTACACAAAATACTCTGTAATGTCAAAGTGGATGAAAAACTCTAACATTTGTAAAAAATATATATATATATGAAAAATAAAACAGTATCTTGATTACATAGGAATTCAACCACCTGAGTCAATACATGTTAGAATCACCTTTGGCAGCGATTACAGCTGTTAGTCTTTCTGGGTACGTCTCTAAGAGCTTTGCACAACCTGGATTGTACAATATCAAATAAAATCAAATCACATTTTATTTGCCACATGCGCCAATACAATAGGTGTAGACATTACAGTGAAATGCTTACTTACAAGCCGTTAACCAACAATGCAGTTTTTAATAAAAAATAGCAAATAATTAAAGAGCAGCAGTAAAATAAGATAGCAGTAGGGAGGCTATATACAGGGGGTACCGGTACAGAGTCAATGTGTGGTGGCACCGGTTAGTTGAGGTAATTGAGGTAATATGTACATGTGGTAGAGTTAAAGTGACTATGCATAAACACTAAACAGAGGGGAGCAATGCAAATAGTCCGGGTAGCCATGATTAGCTGTTCAAGAGTCTTATGGCTTGGGGGTAGAAGCTGTTAAGAAGCCTTTTGGACCTAGACTTGGCGCTTTGGTACCGCTTGCCATGCGGTAGCAGAGAGAACAGTCTATGACTAGGGTGGCTGGAGTCTATGATAATTTTTAGGGCCTTCCTCTGACACCGCCTGGTATAGAGATCCTGGATGGCAGGAAGCTTGGCTCCAGTGATGTACTGGGCCGTACGCACTACCCTCTGTAGTGCCTTGCGGTCGGAGGCCGAGCAGTTGCCATACCAGGCGGTGATGCAACCAATCAAGATGCTCTCGATGGTGCAGCTGTAGAACTTTTTGAGTTAGGCTTTGTCGTGCCCTCTTCACGACTGTCTTGGTGTGTTTGGACCATGATAGTTTGTTGGTGATGTGGACACCAAGGAACTTGAAGCTCTCATCCTGTTTAACTACAGCCCCGTAGATGAGAATGGGGGAGTGCTCAGTCCTCTTTTTTTCCCTGTAGTCCACAATCATCTCCTTTGTCTTGATCATGTTGAGGGAGAGGTTGTTATCCTGTCACCACATTGCCAGGTCTCTGACCTACTCCCTATAGGTTGTCTCATCGTTGTCGGTGATCAGGCCTACCACTGTTGTGTCATCTGCAAACGTAATGATGGTGTTGGAGTCGTGCCTGGCTATGCAGTCATGGGTGAACAGGGAGTACAGGAGGGGACTGAGCACGCACCCCTGAGGGGCCCCCGAATTGAGGATCAGCATGGCAGATATGTTGTTACCTACCCTTACCACCTGGGGGCGGCCCGTCCGGAAGTCCAGGATCCAGTTGCAGAGGGAGATGTTTAGTCCCAGGGTCCTTAGCTTAGTGATGAGCTTTGAGGGCACTATGGTGTTGAACGCTGAACTGTAGTCAATGAATAGCATTCTCACGTAGGTGTTCCTCTTGTCCAGGTGGGAAAGGGCAGTGTGGAGTGCAATAGAGATTGCATCATCTGTGGATCTGTTGGGACGGTATGCAAATTGGAGTTTCTAGACAGCAATATTCAAGTCTTGACATAGATTTTATAGCCAATTTAAGTCAAAACTGTAACTAGGCCACTCAGGAACATTCAATGTTGTATTGTAAAGCAACTCCAGTTTATATTTGGCCTTGGGTTTTAAGTTATTGTCCTGCTGAAAGGTGAATTTGTCTCCCAGTGTCTGTTGGAAATCAGATTGAACCAGGTTTTCATCTAGGATTTTGCCTGTGCTTAGCTCTATTCCATTTCTTTTTATCCTAAAAAAAACTTGCAAGTCCTTGCCAATGACAAGCATACCCATAAAATGATGCAGCCATCACCATGCTTGAAAATATGAAGAGTGGTACTCACTGATGTGTTTGGCCAACCAACTCTAGCTTAGGTCCCCCAAAAGGCTAGGGCCGGCCCTGGTAGCAGCAAAAACAGTAACAGTAATGATAGGACAGCATGAGTCTTGACTTGGCTTGAGCTTCTTGCCTCCCCTTGTCTCAGCCTCGCCTCCCCTCACCACCCTTACCTCCCCTCGTCTCAGCCTCGCCTCCCCTCACCTCACCACCCTTACCTCCCCTCGTCTCAGCCTCGCCTCCCTTCACCTCCCTTTCCCTCGTCTCAGCCTCGCCTCCCCTCACCTCCCCTTGCCTCCCATCATCTCAGCCTCGCCTCCCCTCACCTCCCCTTGCCTCCCCTCATCTCAGCCTCACCTCTCCTCACCTTCCCTCGCCTCCCCTCACCTGCCCTTTCCTCCCCTCCCCTCCCCTCGCCTCCCCTTGCCTCCCCTCACCTCCCATCCCCTCGCCTCCTCGCTTTGCCTCCCTCGTCTCCCCTCGTCTCCCTCACCTGCCCACGCCTCCCCTCTTCTCTTCTCTCATTGTCTCAGCCTCACCTCCCTCCTCCTTCACTCTCCTCCCCTCACCTCCCCTCGTCTCAGCCTCCCGTCACCTCGTCTCCCCGCGCCTCCCCTCGTCTCAGCCTCGCCTCCCCTCACCTCCCTGCGCCTCCCCTTGCCTCCCCTCATCTCAGCCTCGCCTCCCCTCTCCTTCCCTCGCCTGCCCTCACCTGCCCTTTCCTCCCCTCCCCTCGCCTCCCCTTGCCTCCCCTCACCTCCCCTCCCCTCGCCTCGCCTCCCCTCGTCTCCTCGTCTCCCTCACCTGCCACGCCTCCTCTTCTCTTCTCTGCCTCGCCTCCCCTCCACTCGCCTCCCTCGCCTCCCTCACCTCCTCTCCTCGCCTCGCCTCGCCTCCCCTCGTCTCCCCTCTTCTCTTCTCTGCCTCGCCTCCCCTCCACTCTCCTCCACTCGCCTCCCCTCGCCTCATCTCCCCTCGCCTCCCCTCCCCTCGCCTCCCCTCACCTCCCTCGTCTCCCCTCGTCACATCTCGCCTCCCTTCACCTCCCATCGTCTCATCTCGTCTCCCCTCGCCTCCCCTCGTCTCCCCTCGCCTCCCCTCGCATCCCCTTGCCTCACCTCCCCTCCCCTCCCATCTCCTCCCCTCGTCTTCCCTCGTCTCAGCCTCCCCTCATCTCAGCCTCGCCTCCCCTCTCCTCCTTTCACCTCCCCCTGCCTCCCCTCCCCTGGCCTCAGCCTCAGCCTCCCCTCTCCTCCCTCACCTTCCCCTGCCTCCCCTCTCCTCCCCTCGTCTCCCGCGCCTCCCTCGTCTCAGCCTCGCCTCCCCTCACCTCCCTGCGCCTCCCTTGCCTCCCTCATCTCAGCCTCGCCTCCCCTCACCTTCCCTCGCCTGCCCTCACCTGCCCTTTCCTCCCTCCCCTCGCCTCCCCTCGCCTCCCCTTGCCTCCCTCACCTCCCTCCCTCGCCTCGCCTCGCCTCCCCTCGTCTCCCTCGTCTCCCTCACCTGCCCACGCCTCCCCTCTTCTCTTCTCTGCCTCGCCTCCCCTCCACTCTCCTCCACTCGCCTCCCCTCGCCTCCCCTCACCTCCCCTCCTCGCCTCGCCTCGCCTCCCCTCGTCTCCCCTCTTCTCTTCTCTGCCTCGCCTCCCCTCCACTCTCCTCCACTCGCCTCCCCTCGCCTCATCTCCCTCGCCTCCCCCTCCCTCGCCTCCCCTCACCTCCCTCGTCACATCTCGCCTCCTTCACCTCCCATCGTCTCATCTCGTCTCCCCTCGCCTCCTCGTCTCCCCTCGCCTCCCCTCGCATCCCCCTTGCCTCACCTCCCTCTCCTCCCATCTCCTCCCCTCGTCTTCCCTCGTCTCAGCCTCCCCTCATCTCAGCCTCGCCTCCCTCTCCTCCTTTCACCTCCCCTGCCTCCCCTCCCCTGGCCTCAGCCTCAGCCTCCCCTCTCCTCCCCTCACCTTCCCCTGCCTCCCCTCTCCTCCCCTCGTCTCAGCCTCCCCTCTCCTCCTTTCACCTCCCCCTGCCTCCCTCCCCTGGCCTCAGCCTCAGCCTCCCCTCTCCTCCCCTCACCTTCCCCTGCCTCCCCTCTCCTCCCCTCGTCTCAGCCTCCCATCACCTCACCTCGTCTCAGCCTCCCCTCACCTCACCTCCCCTAATCTCAGCCTTCCCTCACCTCCCCTTGTCTCCCCTCATCTCCCCTGCCTCCCCTCTCCTCCCCTCGTCTCCCCTCACCTCCCCTCGCCTCCCCTCGTCTCCCCTCGCCAACCTTAACCTCACCTCTCCTCGCCTCCCCTTCGCCTCTCCTCACCTCCCCTCGTCTCCCTTCAACTCAGCCTCCCCTCACCTCCCCTCGGCTCCCATCTTCTCTTCTCAGCCTCGCCTCCCCCCTCCTCCCTCGTCTCGCCTCCCATTGCCTCCCCTCGTCTCCCCTCACCTCCCCTCGTCTCCCCTCGTCTCCCCTCATCTCCCCTCGCCTCCCCTCGTCTCCCCTCGCCACCCTTCACCTCACCTCCCCTCGCCTCCCCTCGCCTCCCCTCACCTTCCCTTGTCTCAGCCTCTCCTCCTCCCCTCGCCTCCCTCGTCTCAGCCTCCCTCACCTCCCTCGTCTCCCTTCAACTCAGCCTCCCCTCACCTCCCCTCGGCTCCCATCTTCTCTTCTCAGCCTTGCCTCCCCCCTCCTCCCCCTCTCCTCTCCTCCCCTTACCTCCCCTCTCCTCCCCTCACCTCACCTCGTTTCCCCTCGCCTCCCCTCGCCTCCCCTCGTCTCCCCTCACCTCCAATCGCCTCCCCTCGCCTACCTCCCCTCACCTCGTCTTCACCCCCCTTGTCTCAGCCTCGCCTCTCTCCTCCTTCACTCTCCTCCCCTCACCTCCCCTCGTCTCAGCCTCCCCTCACCTCGTCTCCCCGCGCCTCCCTCGTCTCATCCTCGCCTCCCTCACTCTCCCTGCGCCTCCTTGCCTCCCCTCATCTCAGCCTCGCCTCCCCTCACCTTCCCTCGCCTGCCCTCACCTGCCCTTTCCTCCCCTCCCCTCGCCTCCCCTCGCCTCCCCTTGCCTCCCCTCACCTCCCCCTCCCTCGCCTCGCCTCGCCTCCCTCCCCTCGTCTCCCCTCATCTCCCTCACCTGCCCGCCTCCCCTCTTCTCTTCTCTGCCTCGCCTCCCCTCCACTCTCCTCCCCTCGCCTCCCCTCGCCTCATCTCCCTCGCCTCCCCTCCCTCGCCTCCCCTCACCTCCCTCGTCTCCCCTCGTCTCCCCTCGCCTCCCCTCGCATCTCCTTGCCTCATCTCCCCTCCCCTCCCATCTCATCCCCTCGTCTTCCTCGTCTCAGCCTTCCCTCATCTCAGCCTCGCCTCCCTCTCCTCCTTTCACCTCCCCTGCCTCCCCTCCCCTGGCCTCAGCCTCCCCTCTCCTCCCCTCACCTTCCCCTGCCTCCCCTCTCCTCCCCTCGCCTCCCCCTGCCTCCCCACGTCTTAGCCACACATCCCCTCTCCTCCACTCACCTCCACCTGCCTCCCCTCTCCTCCCCTCGTCTCCCCTCGTCTCAGCCTCCCCTCACCTCCACTCGTCTCCCCTCCCCTCCCCTCGTCTCAGCCTCCCCTCACCTCACCTCCCTCATCTCAGCCTTCCCTCACCTCCCCTTGTCTCCCCTCATCTCCCCCTGCCTCCCCTCTCCTCCCCTCGTCTTCCCTCGTCTCAGCCTCCCCTCATCTCAGCCTCGCCTCCCCCTGCCTCCACTCGCCTCAGTCTCCCCTCTCCTCTCGCGCCTTCCCCTGCCTCCCCTCTCATCGCCTCAGCCTCCCCTCTCCTCCTTTCGCCTCGCCCTGCCTCCCCCTCCCCTTGCCTCAGCCTCCCCTCTCTTCCCCTCGCCTCCCCCGGCCTCCCCTCGTCTCAGCCACACCTCCCCTCTCCTCCCCTCACCTTCCCCTGCCTCCCCTCCCCTTGCCTCCCCTGCCTCCCTTCGCCTCATCTCAGCCTCGCCTCCCCTCTCCTCCTTTCACCTCCCCCTGCCTCCCTCCCCTGGCCTCAGCCTCCCTCTCCTCCCCTCACCTTCCCCTGCCTCCCCTCTCCTCCCCTCGCCTCCCCTGCCTCCCACGTCTTAGCCACACATCCCCTCTCCTCCACTCACCTCCACCTGCCTCCCCTCTCCTCCCCTCGTCTCCCCTCGTCTCAGCCTCCCCTCACCTCCACTCGTCTCCCCTCCCCTCCCCTCGTCTCAGCCTCCCCTCACCTCACCTCCCCTCATCTCAGCCTTCCCTACCTCCCCTTGTCTCCCCTCATCTCCCCCTGCCTCCCCTCTCCTCCCCTCGTCTTCCCTCGTCTCAGCCTCCCCTCATCTCAGCCTCGCCTCCCCCTGCCTCCACTCGCCTCAGTCTCCCCTCTCCTCCTCTCGCCTTCCCCTGCCTCCCCTCTCCTCGCCTCAGCCTCCCCTCTCCTCCTTTCGCCTCGCCCTGCCTCCCCTCCCCTTGCCTCAGCCTCCCCTCTCTTCCCCTCGCCTCCCCCGGCCTCCCCTCGTCTCAGCCACACCTCCCCTCTCCTCCCCTCACCTTCCCCCTGCCTCCCCTCCCCTTGCCTCCCCCTGCCTCCCTTCGCCTCAGCCACACCTCCCCTCTCCTCTCCTCCCCTCACCTCCCCCCTGCCTCCCCTCACCTCCCCCTGCCTCCCCTCTTCTCTTCTCTGCCCCGCCTCCCTCTCCTCCACTCGCCTCCCTCGCCTCCCCTCTTCTCCCCTTGCCTCCCCTCCCTCGCCTCCCTTCACCTGCCCTCGTCTCCCCTCGTCACCCCTCGCCTCCCTTCACCTCCCCTCGTCTCAACCCACCTCCCCTCATCTCCCCTCGTCTCCCCTCATCTCCCCTCGCCTCCCCTCGTCTCCCCTCGCCACCCTTCACCTCACCTCCCCTCCCCTCACCTTCCCTTGTCTCAGCCTCTCCTCACCTCCCCTCGCCTCCCCTGGTCTCAGCCTCTCCTCACCTCCCCTCGCCTCCCCTCGTCTCAGCCTCCCCTCACCTCCCCTCGTCTCCCCTTGTCTCCTCTCACCTCCTCTCGCCACTACTCCCCTCACCTCCCCTCGTCTCCCTTCAACTCAGCCTCCCCTCACCTCCAATCGGCTCCCATCTTCTCTTCTCAGCCTTGCCTCCCCCCTCCTCCCCTCTCCTCTCCTCCCCTTCCCTCCCCTCTCCTCCCCTCACCTCCCCTCGTTTCCCCTCGCCTCCCCTCGCCTCCCTCGTCTCCCCTCACCTCCAATCGCCTCCCCTCGACCTACCTCCCCTCACCTCGTCTTCACCCCCCTTGTCTCAGCCTCGCCTCCCTCCTCCTTCACTCTCCTCCCCTCACCTCCCCTCGTCTCAGCCTCCCCTCACCTCGTCTCCCCGCGCCTCCCCTCGTCTCAGCCTCGCCTCCCCTCACCTCCCTGCGCCTCCCTTGCCTCCCCTCATCTCAGCCTCGCCTCCCCTCACCTTCCCTCGCCTGCCCTCACCTGCCCTTTCCTCCCCTCCCCTCGCCTCCCCTCGCCTCCCCTTGCCTCCCCTCACCTCCCCTCCCCTCGCCTCCCTCGCCTCGCCACCCCTCCCCTCGCCTCCCTCGTCTCCCTCACCTGCCCACGCCTCCCCTCTTCTCTTCTCTGCCTCGCCTCCCCTCCACTCTCCTCCACTCGCCTCCCCTCGCCTCATCTCCCCTCGCCTCCCCTCCCCTCGCCTCCCCTCACCTCCCCTCGTCTCCCCTCGTACATCTCGCCTCCCTTCACCTCCCATCGTCTCATCTCGTCTCCCCTCGCCTCCCCTCGCCTCCTCGCCTCCCTCGCATCTCCTTGCCTCACCTCCCCTCCCCTCCCATCTCCTCCCCTCGTCTTCCCTCGTCTCAGCCTTCCCTCATCTCAGCCTCGCCTCCCCTCTCCTCCTTTCACCTCCCCCTGCCTCCCCTCCCCTGGCCTCAGCCTCCCCTCTCCTCCCCTCACCTTCCCCTGCCTCCCCTCTCCTCCCCTCGCCTCCCCCTGCCTCCCCACGTCTTAGCCACACATCCCCTCTCCTCCACTCACCTCCACCTGCCTCCCCTCTCCTCCCCTCGTCTCCCCTCGTCTCAGCCTCCCCTCACCTCCACTCGTCTCCCCTCCCCTCCCCTCGTCTCAGCCTCCCCTCACCTCACCTCCCCTCATCTCAGCCTTCCCTCACCTCCCTTGTCTCCCCTCATCTCCCCCTGCCTCCCCTCTCCTCCCCTCGTCTTCCCTCGTCTCAGCCTCCCCTCATCTCAGCCTCGCCTCCCCCTGCCTCCACTCGCCTCAGTCTCCCCTCTCCTCCTCTCGCCTTCCCCCTGCCTCCCCTCTCCTCGCCTCAGCCTCCCCTCTCCTCCTTTCGCCTCGCCCTGCCTCCCCTCCTTGCCTCAGCCTCCCCTCTCTTCCCCTCGCCTCCCCCCTGCCTCCCCTCTCCTCCCCCTCACCTTCCCCTGCCTCCCCTCCCTTGCCTCCCCTGCCTCCTTCGTCTCAGCCACACCTCCCCTCTCCTCTCCTCCCCTCACCTCCCCCTGCCTCCCCTCACCTCCCCCCTGCCTCCCCTCTTCTCTTCTCTGCCCCGCCTCCCTCTCCTCCACTCGCCTCCCTCGCCTCCCCTCTTCTCCCCTTGCCTCCTCCCCCCTCGCCTCCCTTCACCTGCCCTCGTCTCCCTCGTCACCCCTCGCCTCCTTCACCTCCCCTCGTCTCAACCCGCCTCCCCTCGTCACCCCTCGCCGCCCCTCGCCTCCCCTCGTCTCCCCTCGTCTCCCCTCACCTACCCTCGTCTCTCCTCGCATCCACTCGCCTCCACTCGTCTCCCCTTGTCTCCCCTCACCTCCTCTCGCCACTACTCCCCTCACCTCCCCTCGTCTCCCTTCAACTCAGCCTCCCCTCACCTCCCCTCGGCTCCCATCTTCTCTTCTCAGCCTCGTGTCCCCCCTCCTCCCCTTGTCTCGCCTCCCATTGCCTCCCCTCGTCTCCCCTCACCTCCCCTCGTTTCCCCTCATCTCCCCTCACCTCCCCTCACCTCCCCTCGTCTCCCATCGCCACCCCTCACCTCACTTCCCCTCGCCTCCCCTCGCCTCCCCTCACCTCCCCTTGTCTCAGCCTCTCCTCACCTCCCCTCACCTCCCCTCGTCTCAGCCTCCCCTCACCTCCCCTCATCTCCCTTCAACTCAGCCTCCCCTCACCTCCCCTCGGCTCCCATCTTTTCCCAGCCTCGCCTCCCCCCTCCTCCCCTCTCCTCTCCTCCCCTTACCTCCCCTCACCGCCCCTCATTTCCCCTCAACTCCCCTCATCTCTCCTCGCCTCCCCTCGTCTCCCCTCGTCTCCCCTCACCTCCCCTCGCCTCACCTCCCCTCACCTCGTCTTCACGCCCCTCGTCTCAGCCTCGCCTCCCTCCTCCTTCACTCTCCTCCCCTCACCTCCCCTCGTCTCAGCCTCCCCTCACCTCGTCTCCCCGCGCCTCCCCTCGTCTCATCCTCGCCTCCCCTCACCTCCCTGCGCCTCCCCTTGCCTCCCCTCATCTCAGCCTCGCCTCCCCTCACCTTCCTCGCCTCCCCTCACCTGCCCTTTCCTCCCCTCCCTCCCCCTCCCTCGCCTTGCCTCCCCTCGTCTCCCTCTCCTGCCCACGCCTCCCCTCTTCTCTTCTCTGCCTCGCGTCCCCTCCACTCTCCTCCAATCGCCTCCCCTCGCCTCCCCTCATCTCCCCTCGCCTCCCCTCACCTTGCCTACCCTCACCTCCCCTCATCTCCCCTAGTCACATCTCGCCTCCCTTCACCTCCCCTTGTCTCGTCTCGCCTCCCCTCGCCTCCCCTCGCCTCCCCTTGCCTCACCTCCCCTCCCCTCCCATATTCTCCCCTCATCTTCCCTCGTCTCAGCCTCCCCTCATCTCAGCCTCGCCTCCCCTCTCCTCCTTTCACCTCCCCCTGCCTCCCCTCCCCTCGCCTCAGCTTCCCCTCTCCTCCCCTCACCTTCCCCTGCCTCCCCCTCTCCTCCCCTCACCTTCCCCTGCCTCCCCTCTCCTCCCCTCGCCTCCCCCTGCCTCCCCATGTCTCAGCCACACATCCCCTCTCCTCCACTCACCTCCACCTGCCTCCCCTCTCCTCCCCTCATCTCCCCTCGTCTCAGCCTCCCCTCACCTCCACTCGTCTCCCCTCCCCTCGTCTCGTCTCAGCCTCCCCTCACCTCGTCTCCCCTCACCTCACCTCATCTGAGCCTCCCCTCACCTCACCTCCCCTCATCTCAGCCTCCCCTCACCTAACCTTGTCTCCCCTCACCTCCCCCTGCCTCCCCTCTCCTCCCCTCGTCTTCCCTCGTCTCAGCCTCCCCTCATCTCAGCCTCGCCTCCCCCTGCCTCCACTCGCCTCAGCCTCCCCTCTCCTCCTCTCGCCTTCCCCTGCCTCCCCTTCCCTTACTCAGCCTCCCCTCTCTTCCCCTCGCCTCCCCTGCCTCCCCTCGTCTCAGCCTCCCCTCGCCTCCCCCTGCCTCCCCTCGTCTCAGCCACACCTCCCCTCTCCTCCCCTCACTTGCCCTTTCCTCCCCTCGCCTCCACTCGCCTCCCCTTGCCTCCCCTCACCTCCCCTCCCCTCGTCTCCCTCACCTGGCCACACCTCCCCTCTTCTCTGCCTCGCCTCCCCTCTCTTCCACTCGCCTCCCCTCGCCTCCCCTCATCTCCCCTTGCCTCCCATCCCCTCGCCTCACCTCCCCTCGTCTCCCCTCGTCACATCTCGCCTCCCTTCACCTCCCTCTCCCTCGTCTCGCCTCCTCGTCACCGCTCGCCTCCCCTCGTCTCCCCTCGCCTCCCCTCGTCTAACCTCGCCTCCCCTCGCCTCCCCTTGCCTCACCTCCCTTCCCCTCCCATCTCCTCCCCTCGTCTTCCCTTGTCTCAGCCTTCCCTCATCTCAGCCTCGCCTCCCCTCTCCTCCTTTCACCTCCCCCTGCCTCCCCTCCCCTCGCCTCAGCCTCCCCTCTCCTCCCCTCACCTTCCCCTGCCTCCCCTCTCCTCCCCTCGCCTCCCCCCTGCCTCCCACGTCTCAGCCCACATCCCTCTCCTCCACTCACCTCCACCTGCCTCCCCTCTCCTCCCCTCTCCTCCCCTCGTCTCAGCCTCCCCTCACCTCCACTCGTCTCCCCTCTCCTCCCCTCACCTTCCCCTGCCTCCCCTCTCCTCCCCTCGCCTCCCCCTGCCTCCCCACGTCTCAGCCACACATCCCCTCTCCTCCACTCACCTCCACCTGCCTCCCCTCTCCTCCCCTCTCCTCCCCTCGTCTCCCCTCGTCTCAGCCTCCCCTCACCTCCACTCGTCTCCCCTCCCCTCGTGTCAGCCTCCCCTCACCTCGTCTCCCCTCACCTCATCTCAGCCTCCCCTCACCTCACCTCCCCTCATCTCAGCCTCCCCTCACCTCCCCTTGTCTCCCCTCACCTCCCCCTGCCTCCCCTCTCCTCCCCTCGTCTTCCCTCGTCTCAGCCTCCCCTCATCTCAGCCTCGCCTCCCCCTGCCTCCACTCGCCTCAGCCTCCCTCTCCTCCTCTCGCCTTCCCCTGCCTCCCCTCCCCTTGCCTCAGCCTCCTCTCTCTTCCCCTCGCCTCCCCTGCCTCCCCTCGTCTCAGCCTCCCTCGCCTCCCCCTGTCTCCCCTCGTCTCAGCCACACCTCCCCTCTCCCCCTAGCCTTCCCCTGCCTCCCCTCCCCTCGCCTCCCCCTGCCTCCCCTCGTGTCAGCCACACCTCCCCTCTCCTCCCCTCACCTTCCCCTGCCTCCCCTCTCCTCCCCTCGCCTCAACCCTGCCTCTCCTCGTCTCTGCCAAACCTCCCCTCTCCTCCCCTCACCTCCTCCTGCCTCCCCTCACCTCCCCCTGCCTCCCCCTCTCCTCCCCTCTTCTCCCCTATCCTCCCCTCTCCTCCCCTCACCTCCCCCTGCCTCCTCTCTTCTCCCCTCACCTCCCCTCTCCTCCCCTCGCCTCCCCCTGCCTCCCCTCGCCTCCCCCCTGCCTCCCCTCGTCTCAGCCACACCTCCCCTCTCCTCCCCTCACCTTCCCCTACCTCCCCTCTCTCCCCTCACCTCCCTCTGCCTCCCCTCGTCTCAGCCACACCTCCCCTCTCCTCTCCTCCCCTCACCTCCCCTGCCTCCCCTCACCTCCCCCTGCCTCCACTCTCCTCCCCTCTTCTCTTCTCTGCCTCGCCTCCCCTCTCCTCCATTCGCCTCCCCTCGCCTCCCCTCATCTCCCCTTGCCTCCCCTCCCCTCGCCTCCCCTGACCTGCCCTCGTCTCCCCTCGTCACCCCTCGCCTCTCTTCACCTCCCCTCGTCTCATCTCGCCTCCCCTCGCCTCCCCTCGTCTAACCTCGCCTCCCCTCGCCTCCCCTTGCCTCACCTCCCCTCCCCTCCCATCTCCTCCCCTCGTCTTCCCTCGTCTCAGCCTCCCCTCATCTCAGCCTCCCCTCACCTCCCCTTGTCTCCCCTCACTTCCCCCCTGCCTCCCCTCTCCTCCCCTCGTCTTCCCTCGTCTCAGCCTCCCTCATCTCAGCCTCGCCTCCCCCTGCCTCCACTCGCCTCAGCCTCCCTCTCCTCCTCTCGCCTTCCCATGCCTCCCTCCCCTCGCCTCAGCCTCCTCTCTTCCTTTCGCCTCCCCCTGCCTCCCTCCCCTCGTCTCAGCCTCCCCTCGCCTCCCCCTGCCTCCCCTCGTCTCAGCCACACCTCCCTATCTCCTCCCCTCACCTTCCCCTGACTCGCCTCCCCCTCCCCTCCCCTCCCCTCGCCTCAGCCTCCCCTCTCCTCCTTTCACCTCCCCCTGCCTCCCCTCCCCTCACCTCAGCCTCCCCTCTCCTCCTTTCGCCTCCCCCTACCTCCCCTCTCCTCCTTTCGCCTCCCCCTGCCTCCCCTCCCCTCGCCTCAGCCTCCCCTCTCTTCCCCTCGCCTCCCCCTCCCCCTGCCCCCCTTCATCTCAGCCTCCCTCGCCTCCCCTGCCTCCCCTTGTCTCAGCCACACCTCCCCTCTCCTCCCCTCACGTTCCCCTGCTTCCCCTCCCCTCGCCTCGACCCTGCCTCCCCTCGTCTCTGCCAAACCTCCCCTCTCCTCCCCTCACCTCCCCCTGCGGGCAGGCAGGAACCCTGCAATGCGGTGTACCGTATCTATGAATGCAGGGGCTTAACTTGGTGGACAGTTTAGATACAGTTTGTGTCCAGAGGCTGTGTGTGTGTGTGTGTGTGTGTGTGTGTGTGTGTGTGTGTGTGTGTGTGTGTGTGTGTGTGTGTGTGTGTGTGTGTGTATATGTATGTGTGTGTGTGTGTGTGTTTGTATGTTTGTATGTTTGTATGTTTGTATGTTTGTATGTTTGTATGTTTGTGTGTGTGTGTGTGTGTGTGTGTGTCCCAGTGACACACAGGAATACTGGAATATCATTTCAGCTGCCAAAACTACAGATGGTATCAGCTATCACCCTCACTCTGAGGTGATGATTGGGGTGAACTTGTTGTCGTCCAGACTCCTACCATTAATACAATGCAGTGTGTTGAAAGACAGAAGGCTCAACCCAGTGTATAATGGGCTGGCTTCATGAACACTGTCTTTGTGAACACACTTTGTCTCTAACACACAGTTTGAAAGGATGTTATGGCCCCCCCCTTCAAGCTTCGCTCTGAATAACACAACACACACACGCAACTTCCTTGCCACTCAGGCGTTATACAGGCAGCGTGAGTGAGTCGCTGTAGCAGGGTTTGGGCCTATTGCAAAGGGGATTGGCGCCCTCAGCAGCCGAATTGGAAAAACAACAGCTCTACGTTTAAATTCTGTAAATAAATAAATAAATAAGATGCATGATTATTGCTGCAGACCAATTACTCTTTCCCATTAGCTTGGAACACCAAGCAGAAGCACAAACAGCATTTATATCAATTGGACTAATTATGGTCCTACTTTAAAGAAACCTTTTATAAGAACTTTATAGTGGCCTTAAACAGGTGGTTATTGATGGGCGGGACCAGCTGTGGCTGATTAGTTTTGAGTTGATGTGGCCAGAAACTGGTGTGGTTGATGGGCGTCACAGAACGCCAGGTCACAGTTGTAAATGAGAACTTGTTCTCAACTGGCTTACCTGGTTAAATAAAGGTGAAATAAAATAAATAAAAAACAAGTTTTAGGAGCAACTGCTCTATAGTTTCTGCTAAACGTTTTGCTCTCTAGCCTTTGCAGAGGCCAATTCTCCCGGATGAGGGTTGGCCAACCTTGCTCTTACCAATTAAAACAAGTCATCATAGCATCTTAAACATGAGGATCATAATTCAACCTTTGATTATCCCACCCACCGAATACTGCTTGTGTGATGGAGAGCCTATGTCTGATAATCTCAAAACAAAAAATAAGCTGCGAGATGGATATTTCCCCCAGAGCTAGCATGACTTTCTGAGCCAATTCTCAGGTTCAACAAACAAAACACTTAAAGTGTGACAACCTGGGTGGGTGTGGGGGAATGCTAAAATGCAGCACTTTATGTAACACATTTTAAATCGTATTTGTGTATATATGTGTTTGTTTCATAACAGGCCTACCTGGTTTACATATGACCCACCACCTGTCATGTGGGTTACACCTAGACACTGACCTAACATCAGTTTTGTGTTTCTTCCCCAAATGATAAAGGCTCTAAATTTGGGTTCGTAAACTGGGCCCAGATCTGTGCAAATGACCCTGAGGGGAATACCAAGGATGGGGGATGGCCCTAAAACCCTCTAGTTTACATTGACGTCACAGGAGGAACAGGCTAAACAAGCACTTAGTAGTGGGGATGTTGATGTTGAAGTTTCAATGAGCAAGGCAGAGGCAAAAAGACTGATATATACAGTGATGGTGCAGAGATGGCAGGAGCAGTGGAATAGAGATAATAAGGGAAGGCATTTATTTCAAGTACAGAGGAATGTCGGGGAGGGGAGGATGGCAGGAAGGGACAGAAGAGAGGAGGTTATTTTTTACAAGATTAAGGGTGGGACACAGCCAGTTGAATAAGATTAAATGTGATAGGAAAGCATCCAACAGGAAAGTGTGATTATTGTCAGGAAACAGAGACCGTGGAGCATGTATTGCTACAGTGTGGGCAGTATCAGAGGGAAAGAGAGAGGATGAGATCTAATATGAGGGAGAAGGGGATACAGGAAATTAGTTTAAAGAGTAAGAGCAACGGGGCTGGCAGGTAGAATTTAGTTTCTCCCTGTCTCTGGCCCACACTCCAGTACAATAGGTGGCGGTAATGCACCATAATGTTGGATGCCAACCGCCGATAAACCCCACTGAATAAGAACGTCACAGGAAGGCGGCTTTCTGCGCGCACAGGTGTTCTCCTCCACAGGTGGATGGTGAGGGAATGTGCGTCCTGAAAAACGAGTTCAACTCTTCCCTGCCGTTATTTGAGCTCAATCACTCATATAGCTTAGGTATGGCTCACAACTGCGTGGGGAACTGTGCGCCGTTATTTTTCCTAGCCATCGCTTTTGACGTCGGTGGTTTGACAGTTCTTTTAGTTGGTATTTTCGCCGATCTAAAATTGGACGGTCACTTCTACGGTGATTTCCTAATCTACACGGGTGCACTTATCATCTTCCTCAGTCTGGCTTGGTGGATTATGTGGTACACGGGCAACATAAAGGTTTACTCCGAGGACTTTGATAAAAGTACCCTGGACAACTTTGCGCTCTGGGCGAGAAAGTTTTCGGAGCGGCTCTCGAAGACCAAGATCAAAACTCTTGAAGCCGGGGAGAAGTGCAAGTTGAATGGAAAGGAATCAGTGAACAGAACGGTTCCTGCTCACGCTCCATCACGAATTACGTGTGAAAACAGCAGCAGCCTGACGGGACACGAAAATCTTGGATACGACCGAGGTTTTGACAACCTGCCGACAGAGAAAACGGTCGAGTTGGGGATACTGAATAATTCTGAGGTGTTGCAGAGCATCGTGGATGGCAACGTGGTTAGGCTTCTCTGACACAGTCGGTAGGTGTTTATCCAAAACAACAACAACTCATGACCTGTGGCTCTATCTAGGTCAGGGGTGGGAGTGGGGGGCACAAAAAATCTGAACTCATCATGAGGGGCCGCAGTTGCGAAAATGTTGCAATTTTATAACGAATTTCCTGCAATTTTACACATTTTCCCAAAGGCTAGAGAGAAATGTTTGTTAATATTATATCTGAGTGAGACTGACTAACAAAAATCAATGGGGTAATTCGACCATGATAACAAGTTTAGATAGCTGGCCGCAAAACTAATTTAACAATCTAAAAACTCTTCACTGACATGGGCTAATTGACTGACTATCAGTGACTTACATAACAAGAGAAACGCTGCTGAGGCACAACAACATTTCGAAATTGCACCTTGTATATTCTATTATTCTAACTCGCAACAGTAAGTTTAGACCCCGACTGAGTTTCAAAAAAATAATAAATTCCTTTATTTTTGGGGGGGGGCGGGGTTGATCCAAGGGCCTTCAAAAGGGGGGCCAGTTGCCCATCCCTGATTTAGGTGAACAAACATCTGCTCTAGTTTTGGGCTCATTCTATTGTTAGATTCAGCCCGCTTGTTCTGTGATCAGATTTTCCCACCCTGCTTCATTTCCGCAACCTATATTCTCATCCTGTTGCAGGTTATGCCTTAACATGTGTGATTTATAATAAATATGAGATTCACCCACTCAGGGTAAACATATTTTCATTATTTCTAGCGAAATTTTTAACTAGCCTACATTTGACACCAATACAGTGGCCAAGCCTACCATGGGATCATTTTGTAGTTGTTTGGACTGTAAGTAAGTCAATTTCATTTGCCTCTGGTTAGGAACTCTATCTTCCTAAAGAGTTTAATGTTGCAACTCTGACACAATACCATTTCTTAGGCTACTCCTGACGATATCTTCTCACTTCATACAACAGATAGTTTGCAGTACGTGTTGCCAAAACAGATATTAGCCTATGTCAACATTCTTTCTACTCTCTTGCCTTGAAGAGATGATGAAACACCAGCAGGTTATTTGACACATCTAATGATAATTTGGGATAGGCTACAGTTGTACAAGTTGTATGAGGGTGGAACACTACACAGCCCTACAACAACATTGCAACGCTGATGCATTTCTGCTGTGCCACTCCTTAGAATATAATAGGGGCAGCAGGTAGCTTAGTGGGTAAGAGTGTTGTGCCAGTAACCGAAAGGTCGCTGGTTCTAATCCCCGAGCCGACTAGGTGAAAAATCTGTCTGTGCCCTTAAGCAAGGCACTTAACCCTAATTGCTCCTGTAAGTCGCTCTGGATAAGAGCGTCTGCTAAAATGACTAAAAATATATAAAAAATCAGAATAGTATACAAAGAAAGATGAGTATCCACGAGGCAGTTCATGTGACAACACTCCTCTCTCTTCGAGGAGACTATGAAACGTCACATCTAATGAACATACCCTGTCAACTGTGGGACCTTATATAGACAGGTGTGTGCCTTTCCAAATCATGTCCAATCAAGTTGTAGAAACATCTCAAGGATGTACAATGGGAAACAGGATGCACCTGAGCGCAATTTCGAGTCTCATAGCATAGGGTCTGAATACTTATGTAAAGGTATTTACATTTGCAAACATTTCTAAAAACCTGTTTTCGCTTTGTCATTATGGGGTATTGTGTGTAGATTAATAAGGGGGGAAAAAATGAATTTAATCAATTTTAGAATAAGGCTGTAATGTAACAAAATGTGGAAAAAGTCAAGGGGTCTGAATTCTTTCCGAATGCGCTGTACACAACCAGTGTTATAAAGCCGTCCTTTAGAATAGATGTCAAATGAACTCGAACCTCGGCGTCATAGCTATCTAAAGCTTGTGTTTAACCCTTGGCCTACAATGGTCGTTCCCCCGCGGAAATCTAATTAACATAATTTAAAAAATCCCCATCAAAATCTGCCTGTTTAAGATAGAGATATTTTTATACGGGCAGCGTCTCAATCCACCGCATCCGCCATATCGCCCTTCCGCAGAGCTAGAGTGGTATTTGTCAGACCATGAGACATCCCGAAAATGGGTCTTCTTACAGAAACGTCTGTAGCCTACAAACTAAGAACTCTATTAAAAGCTGAGACTCTCACGAACATGATGTTGTTCTCCGTTTTGCCCTAGAACGCCCACAAGCCTCACAAGACTCATCTGAAGATCCCTGGTACCAGTTTAAAAAATGAATGGAAGTATATATGGAGATAGTTTAGTGCCTAAAATAAGGGGATAAATACATGTTATAATCATAGTTTCCTAATCTTTCTTATATCTCTCATATATAAGACAGACACTTCAGAACAAACTTCCTTTTGATTTTTTGGGGCAATATCTGTTCTATGTAGTGCATCTTTTATTCATTGCGTTTCTATTGGCTAATAGTAGTAATGCCAAATTCAATGTTTCATCCAATCATTTTTTTATATAATTTTTTTGATCCTTTAAGGGGTCTTAAAATTCAAAATAAAATAACTACTTTCTTCGGTACTTTCTTCGTTCTTGATTCGGAAGGCACTGGTGTCTTATGAACTTTTGTGTCCAGTTGCAGGTGAAAAACTCTAACGAGGAATTATTCCGAAATATATTCAATCCACTTTTAGTACAGAGTGAGAGATGGCATCTCGTGTGTGTGTGAATCTTTGTTTGTGTTGTTTGGTTCGCAATGTGTGACGCGCTGTCGTCCTCTTATACATATGACCCTTAGAAATTACAAAACATAAAATAAAATAAAAATAAAAAATGTTTTGTCACATACACCAGATAGGTGCAGTGAAATGTCTTGTTTTACAGGGTCAGCCATAGTAGTACAGCATACCTGGAGCAAACTAGGGTTAAGTGCCTTGCTCAAGGGCACATTGACCTTTTGGTTACTGGCCCTAACCGCTAGGCTACCTGCCGCCCTGCAAAGATGTTGTCAAATGTAAGCTCTCCGGCAGCGAAGATGGAACCTCCCTTGTGCGGTGCAAAAAGTGGATTTAATATTTTTCTGAATATTCTGTTTTTTGGAGTACCACCTGCAACTGGACACAGAAGTTTTATAAGACACCGGTGCCTTCCGAATCGAGAACGAATATAATGCCACCGAGTAAAGTTTGGTAGAAAAATGTGCTAAACAGGAACATCATATCAACGGCTATCACAAGCTAACTAAATTAAATGAATTAGCTAATGATGATAGTTGTTTGATTTGGTATTGGCCACCCTCACAGAACCCTTCATCATGCCCTAATTGCACACTTCACTTTGCTCATGAATATCTGTAATAATTAATATTCTCTCTCTACTGGCTGCTCCAATCAAAAGAGCGCCTGTGGCCTTTGGCAGATTTTAATTAATGAGTCTGGCCATTCCTATTCAGCTTAACAACTCCACGTTTACAGGCTTTTTTAACCCGCTAGTTTAAAGCAGTGCTTCTAACAAGGGTGGCGAGCGGGTGGTTCAGGCTTCAGTCCAGACCCCCTTGGGGCGCAGCCTGCAATGCTGGGACGCAGCCAGAAGGCGAGGTCAGTACAGGTGCATCAAAGCTGGGACCGAGAGAATGAAAAACAGCTTCTATCTCAAGGCCATCAGACTGTTAAATAGCCATCACTAGCACATTAGAGGCTGCTGCCTATTGAAATCACTGGCCACTTTAAGAAATGGAACACTAGTCACTCTAATAATGTTTACATATCCTGCACTACTCATCTCATATGTATATACTGTATTCTATTCTATAATATTCTACTGTATCTTAGTCCATGCCGCTCTGTCATTGCTTGTCCATATATGTATATATTCTTAAATCCCATTCCTTACTAGTTTTGTGTGTATTGGGTATATGTTGTGAAATTGTTAGATATTACTGCACTGTCGGAGCTAGAAGCACAAGCATTTCGCTACACCATCTGCTAAACACGTGTATGTGACAAATACAATTTGATTTGATTTGATCTTAATGGGCTTCAGTGCTCCAACACCAGCAGCAGAAGCTGTTATTGATTCTACTGGATGGAGTTGGGTAGTCCTTAAGTCACTTGTAGCAGTTTTATTTCAGTGGGTATAATAGGGGATTGATTTTAGAATAAAATGCTCTTATCTCTTATCCAGAGCGACTTACAGGAGCAATTAGGGTTAAGTGCCTTGCTCAAGGGCATTTCGACAGATTTTTCACCTAGGTCTCGGGGATTAGAACCAGCGACCTTTCGGTTACTGGCACAATGCTCTTAACCACTAAGCTACCTGCTGAGATGGATTCAAGTCTTTACTGTTGTCTTTCAACTGAACAGGGAAAACATTCATTAAAAGTACCACTCCCATACAGGCCATGAATTGATGATTGTCACATGATTCCATACAAATGGCAATTGTTGACCTTTAACCTTGTTAAACCTTTTTGCATATGAACATGAACTGTTTTTCTCATTCCTTAAGTAGTGCACACACGAGCCAGCACTAAGGGACAACATGGCTATTGTACGAGCCACCTGTTGCACACCAGTTATGACTAACAGCTTGACTCTATTGATAATGTTTGGCAGCAAATGACAAGTGCAAATATTGGCTGTTGAGTACATAGCAGTGCTGATATTTGAAGCAAACAAAATTTTCTCGGTGTACGTTCAGCGATTCCAGACCGTATTGAACAACCGCAACCAATTAGGTTTATGTAATGTTTGCCAGTGGGCCTATTATACTGAACAAAAATATACACGCAACATGTAAAGTGTTGCTCCCATTTTTTTATGAGCTGAAATAAAAGATACCAGAAATGTTCCATACGCACAAAAAGCTTATTTCTCTCAGATTTTGTACACAAATTTGTTTACATCCCTGTTAGTGAGCATTTCTCCTTTCCCACCTGACAAGTGTGGCATATCAAGAAGCTGATTAAACAGCACAATCATTACACAGGTGCACCTTGTGCTGGGGACAATAAAAGGCCACAATTGGCATGCTGACTGCAGGAATGTCCACCAGAGCTGTTGTCAGAGAATTGAATGTTCATTTCTCTACCATAAGCCGCCTGCAACGTCATTTAAGAGAATTTGCCAGTACGTACAACCAGCCTCACAACCGCAGACCATGTGTAACCTGGCCAGCCCAGGACCTCCACATCCGGCTTCTTCACTTGCGGGATCATCTGAGATCAGCCAACCAGACAGCTGATGAAACTGTGGGTTTGCAGAAACGAATAATTTCTGCACAAACTGTCAGAAACCATTTCAGGGAAGCTCACCTGCATGCTCGTCATCCTCACCAGGGTCTTGACCTGACTGCAGTTCGGCGTCATAACCAACTTCAGTGGGCAAATGCTCACCTTCAATGGCCACTGGCACACTGGAGAAGTGTGCTCTTCACAGATGAATCCCGGTTTCAACTGTACCGGGCAGATGGCAGACAGCATGTATGGCATTGTGTGTTCAAGCAGCATGTTGATGTCAATGTTGTGAACAGAGTGGGAGGGGGGTTATGGTATGGGCAGGCATAAGCTACGGACAATGAACACAATTGCATTTAATCGATGGCAATTTTAATGCAAAGAGAGACTGTGAAGAGATCCTGAGGCCCATTGTTGTGCCATTCATCTGCCCCCAACACCTCATGTTTCAACATGATAATGCACGGTCCCATGTCACAAGGATCTGTACACAATTCCTGGAAGCTGAAAATGTCCCAGTTCTTCCATGGCCTGCATACTCACCAGACATGTCACCCATTTCAAAAATGTTGGATGCTCTGGATCGACGTGTATAACAGTGTGTTCCAGTTCCCACCAATATCCAGCAACTTCGAACAGCCATTGAAGAGGCGTGGGACAACATTCCACAGGCCACAATCAACAGCCTGATCAACTCTATGCGAAGGAGATGTGTCGCGCTGCATGAGGCAAATGGTGGTCACACCAGATACTGACTGGTTTTCTGATCCACGCCCCTACCTTTTTTTTAAGGTATCTGTGACCAACAGATGCATATCTGTATTCCCAGTCATGTGAAATCCATAGTTTAGGGCCTAATTTATTTATTTCAATTGACTGATTTTCCTTTTATGAACTGTAACTCAGTAAAATCTTTGAAATTGTTGCATGTCTCATTCATTGTCCAGTGTATGTGTCCAGTGAGATTGTATTGAAATGTTCTCGTGCGATCCTCCGAGCCATTTCGACAGAGAGGAACAGTGAGTCCTGTTACCTCATCACTTTGAGGCATTCTGTAGCAATTACATACAGTAGCTTTAGGAAACGGGTCATGGTATCACATGGCACATACTATCGCTATAAAACTACTTTGATTCTTGTTTAGGAACACAGCATGTAGACACTCCTACCGTCTCTCATCTGCCCATGTGATATAACATGGTGACTGAAACATTTGAATCAATAAATCTTTATTGTCCCAGAAGGGACGTTGCGAAATAACACAGTGCTAGGAAATTAAAGGTGACTAAAACCATTACGTTTTTTTGTCATCTTGGTGTGCTCATTCTCACTCACTCTTTTCCTCTGTTGCAGGTGATCTCTGGCTCTTTTGGTTTTGAAGAATGTATGCCCCACCCCAAGCGCTGCTTTTGAAATCCCTACAGACTGAAAACCTTTTAGCCTATATGAACTAAAGACACTTTTTCAATACAGAAGACTATTTTCATTCAGGGAGAGGCCCGCGCTGAAGCAATCTCCGGGCCTTGCACAAAGGATAGAAATGTCTGTGAATTTTACTTGTAAATGTCTAAATAACTCCATTTTTTATGTCCTGAATTTTACGTGGTCCGTTTTGAAGATATTTTTTTAAATAAAGTTTCTTTGAAAATGAGAACGTCATTTCTCCGAGTTCTTAATCAGACATCTTTGACTGGATAGCTCACACAACAACAAAGACAAATGGATTCCACTTCTGCTAGAAGAAGGTATTATTCAGACAAATTGTTGTTCCAGAAAGAGATAATTAATTTGATAATAATCAAAATCCATTTGAGGGAAATCAAATCAAAACACAATCTAATCAAAACATCTTCCAAAGCTCAGATCCTATGCTTTATTAATGTATAGTTTGTTTGTATCTACATGCTACATACTGATCTGACTGGTCTGTTTGGGGTGTGTTACAGCAGGTATGTTTATTGCTCTAAGTTGTCTGTCTGCCACTGATTATACTGATAACAGAATCCCTATACACACACACACAGAGAGAGAGAGAGAGACGGTATAGAATGTATGGTGTAAAACAGATAGGATTGTCTGTTCTATTCATTATATTTCTTTATGCAACATTCTGAACCTCGCTGAATACACACCGGGACACAAGGGCTGCATCTCCGTTCCAGAAACTGGCTTTTGTTACCTGTTAAAAATAATAATAATAATTGAGTTTACAAAAATGTTTCTCATGCCTCTACCAAACATACCAAACATACCAATACAAATAAAAATACCAAACATGAATATTCAAACATGAATATAAGGTCTAGGATAAGTACCCTAAACCAACCCCTGGTGTTGTGGTATGTTTAGGAAAAGACAAAAAGACCCAACAGAGATAAGGAGGAAGAAGAACATTTCACCTCTTCTTCGTCTTGTCATCTTGTCTTGTCTAGTGAGACACAAACACGTCCTCCCTATGTGATGTGTGATAGAGCGAGCTCATTGGAATGTACCAGAGCCTTTAAAACACTTCCTCTTCCTTGTTATTCAGTCCGATGGGTAGATTACCTGAACAATGCAGAGAAAGTACAGGGGGGATATATAATAAAATATAATATGCCATTTAGCAGACGCTTTTATCCAAAGCGACTTACAGTCACGTGTGCATACATTTTTAGGTATGGGTGGTCCCGGGGATCGAACCCATTACCCCGGCGTTACAAGCGCCATGCTCTACCAATTGAGCTACAGAGGACAACTGAGTATACCAACAATTAGGAAAACCTTCCTAATATTGACTTTCACCCCCATTCCTAATAATGACGTTATAATTTTCTAAGAAACTTGATTTCAAAAAATATCTTCAAAACGGACCATGTAAAATTCAGGACATAAAAAAATTGAGTTATTTAGCCATTTACAAGTCAAATTCACAGACATTTCTATCTTGGTGATGCGAAACAACTTAATCTCACTGGCTTCTTCTCTGGCCAGCTCTCATTGGCTATTGCTGATCACTGTTCTCAACTTGCAGAATTTGTGCCGATAAAATCAAACGTTTGAAAATATCGGGACGTCTGGGATCGCTCAAAGACTAGATCGATAGCCCTCCGATTGCATCTCTGACCCGCTCACATTAAACAAGCGTCGGTGAAGGCCTCGCACCCCGACTAGGCAACGACATGGGGATTCTGTCTCCGATCTCAAAACCTTGTCTGGGACAGCTAAATCGGGGCCAAAATTGTTTAGTGTACACCCGGCTTTAAGTCGTTGATAATAATATGCACATTTGTTTCATGTCAATAAACTAAGATAAAAGGAAGATCATAGCTACAGTATATTCAATAAAATTCACGAGTTGTTTTAAAACGACAACATCTGATGTTGGCTTGAACTTGGCTTTCCATACAAATCCTTCCATTAAAAAAGGGTCGCTTTCTCATTATAAAAACAGCGATGGTGAGATTCAAATAGAGAGATTTAATGCTACCGCTATTCATGGCTTTATTATGTGTGGCTGCGTCAGCCACATTGGCTACAGAAAAATCACCATGCAGGCATCCAATCTATTAAGTCAGGCAATGTCCACATTATTCTCTCATACTGTTTTTTAGAATGTAATTATATTTGAATATCAATGCATTGGCAAGGCCAAAACAAAATGCATTATTCTTAAAGTGGTAATGCAGGCCTACTTTTTGAATGCTTTTTGGGGGGAGGGGGGATTCTATATTAGGCCATGTATCAAGGATCATCAACTAGATTCAGCCATGGGCCGATTTTCTTTTCCGTGAGCGGAAGGTCGGGGGTCTGTAACGAAATTACAAATCATTTGTAGACTGCAATTTGACCCAAGAATCCCAAACGGATATAATGTTTGCCAAAACATGATCATTTCCAACCTTGCTTACGTTTGTATACGATCACGTGTCTCTCTATTATGCGTGGGAATACTTGGGAACAGATTTCCAAAATTAAAATAACTGGTGTATTTACAGTCCAACAATGAACATTCAAAAAATTTATATATTTGTTTTGTTGGGGGGGGCTCAGAAAACTTGGGAGGGCCAAATAAAACTAGCAGCGGGCCAATTTCGGCCAGCGGGCCGCCAGTTGGGGAACCCTGCCCTATATGTAAAATTATATAAATTACACAATTGTATAAGTCCCTTGAAAATTACAATTAAGTGCTTGAAAAAGTTCCTGAATGTCTGTATGAACCCTGCTTAAAGGGAGTATAGTCCTAGACTTATGTTGTTGTATAGGTGGAGTTATGGGCCAATTTGCATATATTCCCTTTTACTCATCTAAGTACACATGTGGAACTGCATGAAAATCCTTTTTATTTTGGTTTCAAACCATTGTGAAATGATGATCCCAATGTCACATATTGGCCCCATTATTTATAGAAAGACCCAATTACTCACTCTCTGCTAGACTAGAAGTAGGTGTTATTCAGACTAATTATTGTTCCAGAAAGAGAAAGGTACAGTGAGGGAAAAAAATTTTTTTGATCCCCTGCTGATTTTGTACGTTTGCCCACTGACAAAGAAAAGATCAGTTTATAATTTTAATGGTAGGTTTATTTGAACAGTGAGAGACAGAATAACAACAACAAAAAATCCAGAAAAACGCAAGTCAAAAATGTTATAAATTGATTTGCATTTTAATGAGGGAAATAAGTATTTATGAACACTTTGTAACACACTTTTGCAAGGCACTGTATATCTCGATAGGACTTTTGGATTAAATCAATGCTCAAATGTTCTGAAACAGCTTGAAGTGTGTATAAACATTTGTTTTTGGTAAATACTTAAATATTTCATTGTATTCTATTCTCTTTCAGGTGATCATTCTTTGCTGGAACTATGACATCACTGAATAATGATCACAGAGTGATGTTTACACCGCCTCAACAAGGAGAAGCCTTGCACCTAAACGAGAGACTGCCGTGTGTTCGGACTTCCTGGGACTCCTGCCGTGTGTTCGGACTTCCTGGGACTCCTGGCTTTTTAGAATGTTCATACGCTTTTGTTTTTGAGGCTGTGAATTCTGTTTGTGTTTATCATATTTATGAAGCTTTTTGAAGGTTGTGTTCCCTATATGATTGCAACGTGAATACTACAACTCTTTTAAAAAGATTGAACTGAATTGAATTGTACAAATCTCATTTGAATTTTTTAGATAACAAAAAAAAGCACAGTTACTTTACATTGAAATAAATTGTTTTTCCCCACTGGGGATTTTCCTATTGTGAAATCCGACGAGTTCAGTTGCTTTGACCAGACAATAGAAACCAGATAACTGGGTATGTCGCCTAAACTGGGGCAGTGAATGCTCTCACTTTACAACAATGGGTCTGTGTCATGGAAAAATGATTAATTGTTTCCCAATTACCTGTATTAAGCAACTAAGGAGTTTCCCGCCAAGTCACAATGACAATTACATTTTCCTGCCTTGGCCTGATCAAATATTTACAGGATTTTCTGGACAGCTTTGATTTTGATTGCCATGTACCTAAGTAAACCTTGCGTGTAATGTAGTATGTGGCATAACTGGTTTAGCGTGGCAAACCCTGACACACCCATGTACTGTGTGTGTTGACATTTGAGCTCTGCTGGGTGATAATCTCTCTCTGTACATGAGCAATGGAGGCTGGAGAAGTAACCAAGGTCACTACCAACAACTCAGAGAAAATGTTTAAGACAACGGGGTATAGAATGTAGGTCTAGTTGTTTTTATTTCCTGCAGATATTTGATATGATTGGACAATTGATGTTGTTGATAATGAGCCAGAGCATTTTATTCACCCAAAACTTGCGCATTTGGGATTTTCATCAGATACAAATTGTCAGTGGTGTAAAGTACTTAAGTAAAAATACTTAAGTATTTTTTGGGGGGTATCTGTACTTTACTATTTCTATTTTTAACAACTTTTACTTTACTACATTCTTAAAGAAAATAATGTACTTTTTACTCCATACTGTTTCCCTGACACCCAAAGGTACTCGTTACATTTTGAATGCTTAGCAGGACAGGAAGATTGTCCAATTCACGCACTTATCAAGAGAACATCCCTGTCATGCCTCTGATCTGGCGGACTCACTAAACACACGTTTCATTTGTAAATTATGTCTGTGTTGAACTGGCTATCATTAAATAAAAATAAATGAAAAATACAAATGGTGCCATCTGGTTTGCTTAATATAAGGAATTTGAAATGATTTATACTTTTACTTGTAATACTTAAGTGTATTTTAGAAATTACATTTACTTTTGATATTTAAGTATATTTAAAATCAAATAATTTTAAACTTTTACTGAAGTAGTATTTTCCTGGGTGACTTTCACTTTTACTTCAGTCATTTTCTATTAAGGTATCTTTACTTTTACTAAAGTATGACAACTGGGTACTTTTTTCATCACTGCAAATTGTACAACAGTGTATTGATGCTATGAAATCCAATGGCTGTTTTGTCAAAATTATTTAACTTACAGTGCCTTCGGAAAGTATTCAGAGCCCTTGACTTTTTCCACATTTTGTTACGTTACAGCCTTATTCTAAAATGGATTGAATAAATAAACATCCTCATCAATCTACACACAACACCCCATAATGACAAAGCGAAAGTACTGAGTAAAGGGTCTGAATACTTATGTAAATGTGATATTTCAGTTGTTGTTTTTTTATAAATGAGTAAAAATGTCTAAAAAAAACAGTTTTTGCTTTGTCATTATGGGGTATTGTGTGTAGATTGATGAGGAGGAAAAAACAATGTAATACATTTTTGAATAAGGCTGTAACGTAACAAAATGTGGAAAAAGTCGAGGGGTTGGAATACTTTCTGAATGCACTGTATTCTGCCTTTCTCTTGTGATGATTTAGTTGATAACTTTAACAGCAATTAAGGGCAACCATTGATGCCATACCTCCAGTAAAGTAGAAACAGTCCCCATCCAAATGGAGAGCCCCTTGGATGAGTGAGGAAACAAATCAATTAAAGAGACATTGCAGAAAGGTAGAGCGGAAGTGGAGAAAGTCAAAGTTGCAGGGTCCATTATGATATTCTGAGAGAGCAACTTGGCATATATAACAAGGCAATTAGAAATGCCAAATGGGCTCATTTTACTAACTTGATCACTATTAATCAGAATAATTTGAGAGTGCTCTTCTCGACCATTGACGGCCTGATAAATCCTACCCACGCACACCTACTGTATGTGAACTTTCCTCCACATCTAAATGTGACGAGTTTGCGGCATATTTCAGAGGTAAGATAACCGACATTAGGCTGGGTATCAGTCAAGCAAGACCTGATGAGAAGTTTGATACTGTATGGTCCCTAGCCTACCACGCAAAGGCACTATGGATTTATTTTCCCTGGTTGACACAGACATGCTCAGGAAAGTGACATCACAACTTAAGCCTTCTACCTGCCTTCTCGATCCTATCCCCACCACCTTCTTCAAAACAGTTTTAATTGCATATCTGAAGAAGTGCAAGCTATTGTTAATCACTCCCTGTTCACAGGCACTTTCCCCACTGCACTAAAAACTGCTATGGTGAAACCCCTTCTGAAGAAAAGTAATCTAGATTCTTCAGCTCTTAGCAATTTTTGGCCAATCTGCAGCCTTCCATTCTTTAGCAGAATTTTTGAGAAATTTGTTTTCAAACAGCTAAATTACACTATATATACAATTGTATGTGGACACCCCTTGAAATGATTCGGCTATTTCAGCCATACCCGTTAATGACAGGTGTATAAAATTGAGCACAAAGCCATGCAATCTCCATAGACAAACATTTGCAGTAGAATGGCCTTACTGAAGAGCTCAGTGATTTTCATCATGGCACCGTCATAGGATGCCACCTTTCCAACAAGTCAGTTTCTGCCCTGCTAGAGCTGCCCCGGTCAACTGTAACTGCTGTTATTGTGAAGTGGAAACGTCTAGGTGCAATAACGGCTCAGCAGCAAAGTGGTAGGCCACACAAGCTCACAGAATGGTACCGCCGAGTGCTGAAACGCGTAGCGCGTAAAAATCGTCTGTCCTCGGTTGCAACACTCACTACCGAGTTCCAAACTGCCCCTGGAAGCAACGTCAGCACAAGAACTGTTAGTCGGGAGCTTCATTAAATGGTTTTCCATGGCCGAGCAGCCGCACACAAGCCTAAGATCACCATGCGCAATGCCAAGCGTCGGCTGGAGTGGTGTAAACCTCGCCACCATTGGACTCTGGAGCAGTGGAAACGTGTTCTCTGGAGTGATGAATCACGTTTCACCGTCTGGCAGTCCGACGGACAAATCTGGGTTTGGCGGATGCCAGGAGAACGCTACCTGCCCGAATGTATAGTGCCAACTGTAAAGTTTGGTGGAGGAGGAATAATGGTCTGTGGCTGTTTTTTATGGTCCGGGTTAGGCCGCTTAGTTCTAACGAAGGGATATCTTAACGCTACAGCATACAATGACATTCTAGACGATTCTGTGCTTCCAACTTTGTGGCAACAGTTTGGGGAAGACCCTTTCCTGTTTCAGCATGATAATTCCCCCGTGCACAAAGCGAGGTCCATACAGAAATGGTGTGTCGAGATCGGTGTGGAAGAACTTGACTGGCCTGCACAGAGCCCTGACTTCAACTCCATCGAACACCTTTGTGATGAACTGGAACGCCGACTGCGAGCCAGGCCCAATCGCCCAACATCAGTGCCCAAAATCATTAATGCTCGTGGCTGAATGGAAGCAAGTCCCCGCAGCAATGTTATAATAATAATAAACATCTAGTTGAAAACCTTCCCCGAAGAGTGGTCCAGTTCTAAATTGGTTTAGGACCTATTTAACCGGTCGAGAGTTTTTTGTCACCCTTGGTGAACATAACTCAGAGAAAATACATATTACATGTGGCGTTCCACAAGGTTCGATATTGGGTCCGGTACTGTTCAGTTTATATATGTTACATTACTGGGTGGCAGGTAGCTTAGTGGTTAAGAGCGTTGTGCCAGTAACCGAAAGGTCGCTGGTTCTAATCCCCGAACCGACTAGGTGAAAAATCTGTCGACGTGCCCTTGAGCAAGGCACTTAACCCTAATTGCTCTGGATAAGAGCGTCTGCTAAATTACCAATTTATTATTATTTATTTTACCCCTTGGCAGCGTTATAAGAAAGCACTGCTATCAGACGATACACAACTTTACATTTCTGTGTCACCAGAGGATTTTAGCTCCACAGATAAATTATTAGACTGTATTAGTGATTTAAATACGTGGATGGCTCACAATTTCCTCCAGCTAAAAAAAAAAAAAAAAAAAAGGTACTTATTGTTTGTATTTGTATTTATTACGGATCCCCATTAGATGCTGCCAAGGCAGCAGCTACTCTTCCTGGGGTAGCTGGGAGCCAAAGTACAGAAAGAGAAAATGGCCGCACATTTTAATTCACAGGAAATAAAGATAAAACACCAGGTACAAAACCGTAGATGTTAATTTAGATTCTGAACTAAATTTCGAATCACACAATCGGAATGTGACCAAAATAGCTTTTTACCAGCTGAGGAACATTGCCACGGTCCGGCCGTTTCTCTCTCAGGCTGATACAGAGACTCATCCATGCTTTTATTACAAGCAGGCTTGACTACTGTAATACTCTGCTGTCTGGTCCACCCAAGAAAGCCATTGGTCAACTGAAAAACATACAGAATGCTGCAGCACGGGTACTTACCAAGACCAGGCAGAGAGCACACATTACACCAGTTTTAAGGTCTCTGCAATGGCTGCCTGTGAGTTTTAGAATTCATTTTAAGATTATTCTATTGGTTTTTAAATCAATCCATGATTGTGACCCCGATACATGTCAGATTGTAAGTCGCTCTGGATAAGAGCGTCTGCTAAATGACGTAAATGTAAATGTAAATGTAATATGTTTTTAAGTTATTTACCCAGTAGGTCCCTCAGGTCCTCTGACACTGACTGGCCTTCTAACCATCCCAAATCCTAGAACCAAGACGCATGGAGAGGCAGCCTTTAGTTATTATGCCCCCTGCCTCTGGAATAGCCTGCCAGAGAACCCGAGGTGGGACGAAACTGTGGACATATTTAAAAGATCTTAAAACACATCTTTTGAGCTTTGCATTTTCTTAGGGTGCTTTTTAGTCGCTCAGTTTTTGTCATTCTTTAGTTTTGTATCTTATGTTTGTTGTGTAGTAAATATTTAACATTTTATTTTCAATGTTTTTTTGTTTTTTCCTGTGAAGCACATTGCGTTGCATTCCATGTCTGAAATGTGCTGTATAAATAAAGCTTGATTTGATTTGATAAAGGCCATTGTACACTCCTATACAGTGGTGCCCCACCTGTTTAGCAATAATATAATATATATATATATATATATATATATATATATATATATACAGTACCAGTCAAAAGTTTGGACACTCCTACTCATTCAAGGCTTTTTCTTTATTTTTACTATTTTCTACATTGTAGAATAATAGTGAAGACATCAAAACTATGAAATAACACATATGGAATCATGTAGTAACCAAATAAGTGTTAAACAAATCAAAATATATTTTATATTTGAGATTATTCAAAGTAGCCAACCTTTGCCTTGATGACAGCTTTGCACACTCTTGGCATTCTCTCAACCAGCTTCATGATGTAGTCACCTGGAATTCATTTCAATTAACAGGTGTGCCTTGTTAAAAGTTAATTTGTGGAATTTCTTTCCTTCTTAATGCGTTTGAGCCAATCAGTTGTGCTGTGACAAGGTAGGGGTGGTATACAGAAGATAGCCCTATTTGGTAAAAGACCAAGTCCATATTATGGCAAGAACAGCTCAAATAAGCAAAGAGAAACAACAGTCCATCATTACTTTAAGACATGAAGGTCAGTCAATATGGAACATTTCAAGAACTTTGAAAGTTTCTTCAAGTGCATTCGCAGAAACCATCAAGCGCTATGATGAAACTGGCTCTCATGAAGACCGCCACAGGAAAGGAAGAAAAGACCCAGAGTTACCTCTGCTGCAGAGTTCATTAGAGTTACCAGCCTCAGAAATTGCAGCCCAAATAAATGCTTCACAGAGTTCAAGTAACAGACACATCTCAACATCAACTGTTCAATGAAAGGCCTTCATGGTCAATGAAACCACTACTAAAGGACACCAATAAGAAGAAGAGACTTGCTTCGGCCAAGAAACACGAGCAATGGACATAAGACCGGTGGAAATCTGTCCTTTGGTATGATGAGTCCAAATTTGACATTTTTGGTTCCAACCGCCCCGCCGTGTCTTTGTGAGACGCAGAGAGGCTGAACGGATGATCTCCGCATGTGTGGTTCCCACCGTGAAGCATGGAGGACGAGGTGTGATGGTGTGGGTGTGCTTTGATGGTGACACTGTTGGTGATATTTAGAATTCAAGGCACACTTAACCAGCAAGGCTACCACAGCATTCTGCAGCGATACGCCATCCCATCTGGTTTGCGCTTAGTGGGACTATCATTTGTTTTTCAACAGGACAATGACCCAACACACCTCCAGGCTGTGTAAGGGCTATTTGACCAAGAAGGAGAGTGATGGAGTGCTGCATCAGATGACCTGGCCTCCACAATCACCCGACCTCAACCCAATTGAGATGGTTTGGGATGAGTTGGACCGCAGAGTGAAGGAAAAGCAGCCAACAAGTGCTCAGCAAATGTGGGAACTCATTCAAGACTGTTGGAAAAGCATTCCAGGTGAAGCTGGTTGAAAGAATTACAAGAGTGTGCAAAGCTGTCATCAAGGCAAAGGGTGGCTACTTTGAAGAATCTAAAATCTAAAATATATTTTGATTTGTTTTAACACTTTTTTGGTTACTACATGATTCTGTGTTATTTCATAGTTTTGATGTCTTCACTATTACAATTTAGAAAATAGTAAAAAATTAAGAAAAACCCTTCAATGAGTAGGAGTGTCCAAACTTTTGACTGGTAGTGTAGTGCCTTCGGAATGTATTCAGACCCCTTGACTTTTTCCACATTTTGTTACCTTACAGCCTTATTCTAAAATTCATTAAATTGTTTTTCCCCCTCATTAATCTACACACAATACCCCATAATGACAAGGCAAAAACAGGTTTTTAGACATTTATGCTAATTTAAATAAATAAATAAAAACGGAAATATCACATTTACATAAGTATTCAGACCCTTTACTCAGAACTTTGTTGAAGCACCTTTGGCAGCGATTACAGCCTCGAGTCTTCTTGGGTATGACGCTACAAGCTTGGCACACCTGTATTTGGGAGTTTCTCCCATTCTTCTCTGCAGATCCTCTCAAGCTCTGTCAGGTTGGATGGGGAGCGTTGCTGCACAGCTATTTTCAGGTCTCTCCAGAGATGTTAGATCGGGTTCAAGTCCGGGCTCTGGCTGGGCCACTCAAGGGCATTCAGAGACTTTTCCCGAAGCCACTCCTGCGTTGTCTTGGCTGTGTGCTTAGGGTCGTTGTCCTGTTGAAAGGTGAACCTTCGCCCCAGTCTGAGGTCCTGAGCACTCTGGAGCAGGTTTTCATCAAGGATCTCTCTGTACTTTGCTTCGTTCATCATTGCCTCGATCCTGACTAGTCTCCCAGTCCCTGCCGCTGAAAATCATCCCCACGGCATGACCACCATTCTTCACCATAGAGATGGTTCCAGGTTTCCTCCAGACGTGACGCTTGGAATTCAGGCCAAAGAGTTCAATCTTGGTTTCATCAGACCAGATAATCTTGTTTCTCATGGTCTGAGAGTCTTTAGGTGCCTTTTGGCAAACTCCAAGCAGGCTGTCATGTCCCTTTTACTGAGGAGTGGCTTCCGTCTGGCCACTCTACCATAAAGGCCTGATTGGTGGAGTGCTGCAGAGATGGGTGTCCTTCTGGAAGGTTCTCCCATCTCCACAGAGGAACTCTAGAGCTCTGTCAGAGTGACCATCGGGTTCTTGGTCACCTCCCTGACCAAGGCCCTTCTCCCCCGATTGCTCAGTTTGGCCGGGCGGCCAGCTCTAGAAAGAGTCTTCGGTGGTTCCAAACGTCTTCTATTTAAGAATGATAGAGGCCACTGTGTTCTTGGGGACCTTCAATGCTGCAGAAATGTTTTGGTACCCTTCCCCAGATCTGTGCCTCGACACAATCCTGTCTCGGAGCTCTACGGACAATTCCTTCGACCTCATGGCTTGGCTTTTGCTCTGACATGCACTGTCAACTGTGGGACCTTATATAGACAGGTTTGTGCCTTTCCAAATCATGTCCAATAAATTGAATTTATCACAGGTGGATTCCAATCAAGTTAGAGATAGTTATGTAAATAAGTTATCTAAATAAGGTATTTCTGTTTTTTATACTGAATACATTTGCACACAAAAAATAAAACCTATTTTCGCTTTGTCATTATGGGGTATTGTGTGTAGATTGCTGAGGATTTTATTTTATTTAATCCATTTTAGAATAAGGCTGTAACGTAACAAAATGTGGAAAAAGTAAAGGGGTCTGAATGCTTTCCGAAGGCACTGAATATATATATATATATATATATATATATATATATATATATATATATATATATATATATATATATATATATATATATATAGTGGGGGAAAAAAGTATTTAGTCAGCCACCAATTGTGCAAGTTCTCCCACTTAAAAAGATGAGAGAGGCCTGTAATTTTCATCATAGGTACACGTTAACTATGACAGACAAAATGAGAAAAAAAATCCAGAAATTCACATTGTAGGATTTTTTATGAATTTATTTGCAAATTATGGTGGAAAATAAGTATTTGGTCAATAACAAAAGTTTCTCAATACTTTGTTATATACCCTTTGTTGGCAATGACACAGGTCAAATGTTTTCTGTAAGTCTTTACAAGGTTTTCACACACTGTTGCTGGTATTTTGGCCCATTCCTCCATGCAGATCTCCTCTAGAGCAGTGATGTTTTGGGGCTGTCGCTGGGCAACACGGACTTTCAACTCCCTCCAAAGATTTTCTATGGGGTTGAGATCTGGAGACTGGCTAGGCCACTCCAGGACCTTGAAATGCTTCTTACGAAGCCACTCCTTCGTTGCCCGGGCGGTGTGTTTGGGATCATTGTCATGCTGAAAGACTCAGCCACGTTTCATCTTCAATGCCCTTGCTGATGGAAGGAGGTTTTCACTCAAAATCTCACGATACATGGCCCCATTCATTCTTTCCTTTACACGGATCAGTCGTCCTGGTCCCTTTGCAGAAAAACAGCCCCAAAGCATGATGTTTCCACCCCCATGCTTCACAGTAGGTATGGTGTTCTTTGGATCCAACTCAGCATTCTTTGTCCTCCAAACACGACGAGTTGAGTTTTTACCAAAAAGTTATATTTTGGTTTCATCTGACCATATGACATTCTCCCAATCCTCTTCTGGATCATCCAAATGCACTCTAGCAAACTTCAGACGGGCCTGGACATGTACTGGCTTAAGCAGGGGGACACGTCTGGCACTGCAGGATTTGAGTCCCTGGCGGCGTAGTGTGTTACTGATGGTAGGCTTTGTTACTTTGGTCCCAGCTCTCTGCAGATCATTCACTAGGTCCCCCCGTGTGGTTCTGGGATTTTTGCTCACCGTTCTTGTGATCATTTTGACCCCACGGGGTGAGATCTTGCGTGGAGCCCCAGATCGAGGGAGATTATCAGTGGTCTTGTATGTCTTCCATTTCCTAATAATTGCTCCCACAGTTGATTTCTTCAAACCAAGCTGCTTACCTATTGCAGATTCAGTCTTCCCATCCTGGTGCAGGTCTACAATTTTGTTTCTGGTGTCCTTTGACAGCTCTTTGGTCTTGGCCATAGTGGAGTTTGGAGTGTGACTGTTTGAGGTTGTGGACAGGTGTCTTTTATACTGATAACAAGTTCAAACAGGTGCCATTAATACAGGTAACGAGTGGAGGACAGAGGAGCCTCTTAAATAAGAAGTTACAGGTCTGTGAGAGCCAGGAATCTTGCTTGTTTGTAGGTGACCAAATACTTATTTTCCACCATAATTTGCAAATAAATTCATTAAAAATCCTACAATGTGATTTTCTGGATTTTCTCCATGTCTGTCATAGTTGACGTGTACCTATGATGAAAATTACAGGCCTCTCTCATCTTTTTAAGTGGGAGAACTTGCACAATTGGTGGCTGACTAAATACTTTTTTCCCCCACTGTATATTCATTTTTGCCTGTTTTGCATGTTATTTTGGCATAAATACGTGTCACATATCAGTTTGCAAACAATGTAAAAGAAAATATATATATATATATATTGAGTTAATAAAGCCGCATACAAACATGGCCTCTTTTTTGCTTTCTTGAGTAAGGCAGCTCCAAAATGCAGGTGTTTCAGCCTAGCTCAGTGCTTTCTGTGGTGGTGGGGCAGCCAGCGGAAAATACGGAGCGTAGGGGTTGGTAATGTTCTCTAGTTGCGCCGTTATTAGCTCGGTGTTCTGTCACTCGTGGGGACACTACGTCACCGCAAAATCTAAGGGTAGACTTAGAAAATTCAAGCCCCTTGGGTGCTGCCATAGAGTTACATTATTAGTTCCCAGCCATGAAGGCTCAAGGTCATTGGCCACATATAAAATGACGTCAAATCAAGTTTTATCTACCGTAGCTTTGATTGGACTGATAATGTCAACATCATACTTTCAAAATCTTTTCTAGCAAGCTAGACAAGCAGTCATCATCATGAATCACATCGACAATCCTTTTCCATCCTTGTCATATGAAGATAAATTATTGATAAAACGTATCGGTGCTCATTGGACATTAAAATTACACAACAAGTTGGAAATCGCAAATTCAACAATGAGTTGTTTGGAAGAAATCAGTGGCTAACTGCAAGCGTTGCAAAGCAATCATTAGCCTGCTATTCAGTTGAGTGGCAGTGTGGTCCAAGTCTGGGTTTAAGGGTCTCTTTTCCAAGCTTAATATGAATAAACATTGTTGAATACATTGGCCATGCTGTCAATCCAGCATGACTTCTGCCGGGTTCAAAACAACTGGGAACTCTGAAAAAAACGAGCTCCGACTGGGAAAACATGTTTTGAACGGTCATCCAACTTGGAATTCCAAGTCAGGAACTCAGGCCTCTTTCTAGGGCTCCGACCTGAAGATCACTGACGTCATGATTCAACCTTGTTTTTTTTCAGAGTTCCCAGTTGTCTTGAAAGCACCATAAATCCAGAGAATGACAGACTTTGATGACAAAATTTGCCCACAAGGACCGCCGCGCCACCTTCCTGTTCAAGTGAGCACAGCACAACAAGGTGAGTCCAAAAATGTATTGTATGCTGCTGCATAAATTATGTAATATGCCAGGGAGATATGTATACTGTTGCTAAGAAAGTAATACTAAGTGTATGTTGTGTAGTAAGCTGTTAGTGGCCCATGTGCCTCACCCTAATAATTTGGTCCCTTTCCCCCTCATAACTTAGCCTACTGTTCTGACTTGGTGGTGCACATGTAGCCTATAGCCTGTTTTAGAGAAATGTAATCATTGAATATTGTAAGAGCTTTCATTGTCTGCTTATATGCCCCCGTTATTTATCCTACGGTTCTGACTTGGTGTACAGGGAGAATACTGTAAGAACGCCCCAAGTTCTGAATTCTGTCACTATACATTTTAAAAGTTCTGAACAAATAGTTATATTAATTAATGTCTTAATCGAAATCACGGATTGCCTCTTATCCGCTCGTCGTCCCCTTATGCCATAGTTTGTACATCTCAATTGTCAGTAGAAACCACATTTGTTTAAGCAAGTCAGCCATTTCAGCTATGTTTTTTTTTTAAGGCAGCAAATGAGGCTGAATGAACTGTTTCACTGCCAGACAAGGCTCCGCTGATAGCCAGGTGTAGCAGTGGTAAGGTGTTGGGACTGCTGTTGGGACTCTGCTGTTGGGACAGCTTTATATAGGGCCTAACAGTTTGTGGGCACTGTTTGTCACCGTTATAGTGCATTTCATGTATTGTTTAGTGTTGTGTTGTGTTGTGTAGTGGCTTTGCTGGCATGCATCTATAATAAAATTGGGACTTTGCCCCACCAAGATTGACATGCTAAAATCGCCACTCCTCCTATACAGGGAGAACACTTGGGCATTGTGTTTAGCTGATGTCCAATTTGAAAATGTGCCTGCATTACTAACTGTTACACTAGCATGGAATCAAGGAGTCCGGCTACGGTTGACATGTCACTCAGAAGGTATTGAAATCCCCCCTTTCGTTCCCCTGGGGTTAACTTTCCTAAGTCTCTGCACTATCTGGTGCCAACAGCCACTGAATGAAGCGCTAGCTAACAAACACTGCGGTAAGAGAACGCAACACCATGTAACAAAGGGGGAGCTGGGATTCCGTTCTACGTGGCGACAGACAGCCTACTGCACTGCCTTGTTTAACTCTGCCAACGGTTGACACTTCTGTGGCCCTCTGGTGCCCCCTGTGGTGGTGATGTTTCATTGATCCATACCAGACCCTCAGGACTTATTACTACATTATAAACTTAAGTGACAGTTACTGAATAAAAAAAAGGGGGTTAATTATTCCACAATATAAAATAATTTTTTCAGTGTTTCCATGTCTGACCCTAAGAGAAAGTGGACGTTCTGTTTTAGACACTGCATACACTACTAGATTGTAACATTTCTTATAAACACTAGATGGCAGTGTTGTCTCAATGACAGACAACTTTCTGCACTGTACCGCATCTGTCTGCTTGGACTTGATGACCCCTCCTTCACTTTGTCTTGCACTGATCTGAGAGGTCCAAGGGATGGGTAGGTTAATCCGTTACAGTTACGAGTTACCTGTCCAAAATTGTCATCAGTAACGTCACTTTTGGATGATCCAAACTCAGTAACGTAATGATTACTTTCTGTTACTTTTGTATTACTTTCATTTTAAGAGGCATTTGAATAAGACGAAAATTAATATTACCAATTGAACGACATTTAGTGCAAGATTAATCAACGGTAGAGTTGACATAGCTGGCCATTAATCAGGCCCTCGATCCGCACTGTTCGATCGGCAGCTGTTGCAAGAGCTCATTTTTCACTGGCTGTCCACTGGTCGCAAAACAATGATTGATAGACAGTTTATTGGGTTAAAATACACATATACATTTGTGAACAGCCATCCACAAGGCGCAAAATCCTCAACGAGAGAGCAGCAGTGTGATTCATATCAATGCGCTATGTAGACGTCAATAATGACGTGATATCCGTATCGCCCGTCGGCTACACCACTGCTGTCCTCCTTACCTCCAAGCGTTTATTCAAGTTGGATGTCAACAGCAGTCACACCCTTGGAAGACCGCTTGGAATGTAGCCTATAAAAGCTATTTTCCCGCGATCCATCAAACTTTGTGTCATCATAGTGCTCTCTGACTTGTGGTCAGACTCACTCAGGCGGAACAAACTTACATTTGTGCCTTTTTTCAATGCTGATTTGAATGTCATTAGCTAGGTTTCTATCCAATTTGTGACAGATTTTCATGCACATATTCAAAAATCTGCATAAAATAATATGCGCATTTTCCCAACAGAGATGTTTTTATCAAAATTATTTATTGCGGATACAAGTATGTGAGTGATGACATCGTGCACATAAAAAATTACGTTTGCGGTTGAATTCCCATGTACCGAATGAAAGACACAAGTTAAATGGGTTTCCATAGCATTTTCAACTCTACTGATGGTTTGTCACAAAAACTGTTGCGTTCTATAGCACATGTGCCCACTCTGGTCTTGGCACATGCGCTCTAGCCAACAGCTCAAGAGCTCGCAGATACAGTATCATGTCACAAGAATTAGACCCTCGATATTTATTGGAAAGGAGCATCAAGCTCATCACTTGCACTTTCACCACTCATCACTTGCACTTTTCACACACAACATACTGTATCATCGCATGACTACAAGTTTACTTCGATATAATGGTTATAATATCAATATTTGCGAATAAAGGCGTTTCCACCGCAATTTCTCGCATACTAATCATGTCGAATGAACAAATTGTCTGTCAGCATTTATAAAATTGTACCGCCTATCCCATACCTGCCAACTTTTCAAAAAACCTTGGAGTGAGATTTTGTCCTGGGTCCGCCTGGGTCCTGCAGTCGGTGAAAAGCAATTGCACTGCCTGCGTCTCAGAACTGCGGCCGCCTTGATCTCATGAGGTTATCGTTGCCCACGTGTGCATGACGTCAGAGAAAGTCGGGATCAAGTCAGACACAAATCTAACCAGCATGCATTGGGCGGTGATCGCCGGTGATCGATTCTGCACAGACCGGGCTCATCTCAAATGAGCCACTTGTCTAGGATCTGTCGGCATGGTTATACTGGCCTGTGGCCTTCTTGGAGGCCTTGATGATATCGGAGGGGGGCTCCCATTTGAAGCAGGGCTCCAGATTGGCCATCTTTATGGTCATTATTGAGGACAGGGTGCCATCCAATGCTAGGCTGTTTCTTCTCTTGGTTTTGTTCAGTCCCACAACTGAAAACACCCTCTCAGCATCTGCGTTCCATTTCAGTTTCGTCCTGCAGGGATATCATTGGCATGGTCTGATCATTTAGAAACTCCTCACCCAGAAGGTCATGCTCCTCTGACCCATGGTATGGGAGGAGATGGGGAAACCTATTTATGAAAGTAGAGTTACAAGTTGTTACGTTTTAGGTATATAGTCATCAACCAGCAGCAGTTCATACACATCTTTGAGGAGAAGCCACATAAGAATATCTCATGTGCAGTTTAGGAGTGAACACACCTCATCATAAAACACAGGGTATTTTAGCTAAGATGATAGACAATAATTAGAGAAAAAAAACTAACCTTTCAACAAAGTACAGGACATCTTCGATGTCACTTTCAGCCCTCTGCCGTACATCTACAAATTGTGCGTGCTTGATCAGTGGCTCTTCCAGTGGCAGCTTCTTAAGTGCATAGTCCACAGCACTTGTCAGGAAACACAACACAGCTTCATGGAATGAATCCACCTGCTGTGGTGTGATGTCACCCTCGTCGAGTAATCTGTTAAGTTTAGCCCTGGTTGTGAACCCAATGTTCAACTTTCTTCCTGTCACAGATACAGCATATCAGAATAAGGTACAAGGCTAAATATCACATATCACAGTGTTTGATCATAATAATAGTCAAATACTAACCTGGTAAATGGTTTGCCTTTTCTTTAAAGGCAATTTCACAAGGCTCCTCATGGCACTGCAGAGCTGCTGGAACCATAAACTTGGAACATAGCTTGCGTTCGAATTTCACCATCTATAACAGACATTTACAAAAATAGTAGGTGAAACCTGTTTTAGAGGATCCCTGCAGATATCAGCAAGAAACACAGAATGGAAAAAAACAGCAAAATCCAATCCCACCTCATCATGTAACAAAAATATTGATGACTGCTCTCTCTGAAGCAGCAAGTTGAAAGAAGTGAAAGTTGGTACTGTGGCTTGGAAGAACAGCAGGTATACTTCTATTGCACACATTTCCTGTATTTATGTTAAATTCTTTGGAATACATTCACCACACTAAATCATGTTCACACGCACAAACAAATAATTTATTTCAAGATTTAAAGTTTAAGAGAGTGAGTACTCAATTGGACGACATTTCATTGCTACATACCTAGTCTCAGCTCAGCTTCTTATCAGACTTCATGAGGTAGTGACCGTTTCTTCTCCTTTTGTCTTTCGCGGCAATGGTATCTCTTCTTCTGTCGCTAACTTCGGGGTGCAGCGCATATGGTTCATCTACCGTCGGGGAGTTTGAAAAAAAGGAACGAACGAGTCTCGGCCGATTTTTTTTGCGTGAGAAATTGAATGTGTGGCGTGAGTGCGTGTGAAAACAGGCAAAAACGTGTGTCACACGGCGAAAGCGGGAGAGTTGGCAGCTCTGTATCCTGTTACCATTATCCCGGTCGTGACTTGTTTCATGCATCAGGTAATTAATCGGCATGAAATGGTTGGATGGAAACCTGGTTATAAAAAAAAAAAATTATCCGCAAACATCCTTTCTGAATTTAAAAGTAATCATCTAGTTTTTCAAAATGTTTGTTGGTAATGTAGCGGATTACAGTTAGGTGTTTTGTAATCCTTTACATGTAATAGATGACATGTAATCCTTTACTCCTCAACCCTGAAGACGTCAAACGTTCTGTTTTATCTCCGTTTTCAGATCAGTGCAGAAGACGTAGGAGATGATAAAACAGCAGCTACTTTAGTAAACTATTGAGATGTAAGCACACCTGCCGGCCCAGCTCTCTAGTGTTGATCACAGTAGTGCGGGGGTAAGTCGCTCTGGATAAAAGCGTCTGCTAAATGACCAAACTGTCATTACAAACATTGTAACATCTTCAGTGACATAAACGGGCAAACTGACTCTACATCCTGTTTATCTCGAGATTTCTAAAGGTGAAATTCAAAAGAAGGTAGTCAGCTTGTTTTCCCTATTTGTAAAATTATGTTATGCAACGTTTAGAAACAGATGTTGTCTTGCATGCAACTACTCCACTATGCGATGATGTCATCGATAAACGGACGCGCATGCATGCCACATGGAATGTTCTCTATGCACCACGCTTGTTTATGTTGCAAACATAAAAAACGCGTAAAGCACCGGGCATTCAACGATGACAGCTTGTCAAATCGGCCATTTATACGTGTTATGCATTAGGTTATTAAATGTGGACTGTCGAAGCTTATTTCTAATATCCACACCTTTGTTTTGACCTCCATAACATTCCGAGTCGCCTGAAGCATTGTGGGTACGATGATTTGTAAACTAGACGCTGTTCGGCTGCATAGAAAACCCGGCAGGATCAACTATTTGAATTTGAATCATGTGGCCAGGCAAGGGAGTAGCGTCCAGCTGTATCCCAGGAGCCAGGCCTCTCGCTAAAAGAGTCCCTGGTTAAACTGGCCCCTCAGCAAAACATTGCCACACCTACTGACACGTAATTTCCTTTTATTTTGGCGTCTGTTACGGCTCAGAAGGAAGTGATTACCAGCACAAGAGATGTGGTAAGAACATTAATTCATTGATTTATTGATACACTGATTGCATCATTTACATAATAAATGCACACATTTGGACTTTTGTGCAGACAAGCAATAAATAAAGTAAATATATCAACCTATAGTTAGCCAGGCTAGCTATCTTAGCTGTGTAACGATAGCTAACTAACTTTTGTACATCGCGTTGTTCCGTACATTTGACATTATTTTAGCGCCCCAAAAACGTAATTCTTCCAGGTCAACTGTAATATGAATACCATTGTAAAACACAATTTCTCCCCTTTCCAGCAAAATCAATGATGAGACCTTCATGCTGCCCATCTCTGCATGATTGAAGAAGGCATTGGAGCTCCGCCGGGTCTTTTTAAATATGTCGTGTGGGGAAACAGCTTTTTTCACCCTATTTGTCCAACTTATCACCTCTAAAATGTAAATAAAACACTATAAAGAGTTTATATAATGTCTCATTACATACCTATTTGAAGGTTTGTGTCAAATGTAGTCCCCTGTAGCTCAGTTGGTAGAGCATGGCGCTTGCAACACCAGGGTTGTGGGTTCGTTTCCCACGGGGGGGCAGTATGAAAATGTATGCACACACTAACTGTAAGTCGCTCTGGATAAGAGCATCTGCAAAAATGTAAATGTAAATGTAAAATTTGAATAGGCTTTTTAAGGCGCCGCTAAATTTACCTTCACAATTAAACTGCGGCTGTCACAGTTTTTGAGAGTCATGATGGCTCGCAGTGATTACACAAAAGATTAACAATTGATTGAATTAACTATTGATGAACTCACAAGTAATTAACTTTACAATCACCATTACACTCACCATTGATCATTTCTTGTTTTAATCTGCAAGAGAAGCACTACACCTGGTGGAAAGAGGCTGTACGGCACAGAATGAGTTTCATATTGGCTGCTGTACGTTACGTCGTGTGTGACACATCACAATTTAACGTACAGCGTCAGAGGGGTCAGTTTGTTCAACTTTTCTCCAATACTATTGGTTCATTACCATGTCAATCAACGCTTGAATAGAAACGTAGTTCACACCCAGGATTTTGATGCCTACACAGTCGCTACAGTCCCATTTGTTTTCATTGCAGCCTTGTTTAAATGCCACGGTTGCGCAAATGTGTACGGATTGGGGGTTAGTCACTGTTAGCATGCAAATACATTTCAGCTACAAAACCTGCTAGGTGAATCTTTTTGGTTAACATATGCTTAATGCCAGACTGGTTGATAGTGCTTAAATTGATGTTTCAATCCCAGATTGCCCCTTTAAGACATTTACATTTACATCATTTAGCAGACGCTCTTATCCAGAGTGACTTACAAATTGGTGCATTCAACTTATGATAGCCAGTGGGACAACCACCTTTTTTTTCTTTTTTTATGGGGGGTGGGAGAAGAAGGATTACGTTATACTATTCCAGGTATTCCTTAAAGAGGTAGGGTTTCAAGTGTCTCCGGAAGGTGGTCAGTGACTCCACGTCGTGGGGGAGCTTGTTCCACCATTGGGGTGCCAGAGCAGCGAATAGCTTCCGTAGAGGTAGGGGAGCTAGCAGGCCAGAGGTGGATGAACGTAGTGCCCTCGTTTGGGTGTAGGATCAGAGCCTGAAGGTAAGGAGGTGCCGTTCCCCTCACAGCTCCGTAGGCAAGCACCATGGTCTTGTAGTAGATGCGAGCCTCAACTGGAAGCCAGTGGAGTGTGCGGAGGAGCGGGGTGACATGAGAGAACTTGGGAAGGTTGAACACCAGACGGGCTGCAGCGTTCTGGATAAGTTGAAGGGGTTTAATGGCACAGACAGGGAGCCCAGCCAACAGCGAGTTGCAGTAATCCAGACGGGAGATGACAAGTGCCTGGATTAGGACCTGTGCCGCTTTCTGTGTAAAGTAGGGTCGTACTCTGCGAATGTTGTAGAGCATGACGCTGCAGGATCGGGTCACCGCTTTGATGTTAGCGGAGAACGACAGGGTATTGTCCAGGGTCACGCCAAGGTTCTTTGCACTCTGGGAGGAGGACACAATGGAGTTGTCAACCGTGATGGCGAGATCATGTCGCGGGCAGTCCTTCCCCGGGAGGAAGAGCAGCTCCGTCTTGCCGAGGTTCAGCTTGAGGTGGTGATCCGACATCCACACTGATATGTCTGCCAGACATGCAGAGATGCGATTCGCCACCTGGTTATCAGAAGGGGGAAAGGAGAAAATTAATTGTGTGTCGTCTGCGTAGCAATGATAGGAGAGACCATGTGAGGATATGACAGAGCCAAGTGACTTGGTGTATAGAGAGAATAGGAGAGGGCCTAGAACTGAGCCCTGGGGGACACCAATGGTGAGAGCACGTGGTGCGGAAACAGATTCTCGCCACGCCACCTGATAGGAGCGACCTGTCAGGTAGGACGCAATCCAAGAGTGAGCAGCGCCGGAGATGCCCAACTTGGAGAGGGTGGAGAGGAGGATCTGATGGTTCACAGTGTCAAAGGCAGCGGATAGGTCTAGAAGGATAGTTAGCTTTGCCTCCGTGACACAGAGAAGAGCAGTCTCAGTTGAATGACCAGTCTTGAAACCTGACTGGTTTGGATCAAGAAGGTAATTCTGAGAGAGATAGCAGGAGAGTTGGCTAGAGACGGCACGCTCAAGAGTTTTGGAGAGAAAAGAAAGAAGGGATGCTGGTCTGTAGTTGTTGACATCTGAGGTTTTTTGAGGAGGGGTGCAACTCTCGCTCTCTTGAAGACGGAAGGGACATGGCCAGCGGTCAAGGATGAGTTGATGAGCGAGGTGAGGTAAGGGAGAAGGTCTCCGGAAATGGTCTGGAAAAGAGAGGAGGGGATAGGGTCAAGTGGGCAGGTTGTTGGGCGGCCGGCCGTCACAAGTCGCAAGATTTCATCTGGAGAGAGAGGGGAGAAAGAAGTCAAAGCATAGGGTAGGGCAGTGTGAGCAGGACCAGCGGTGTCATTTGACTTAATAAATGACGATCGGATGTCGTCAACCTTCTTTTCAAAGTGGTTGACGAAGTCATCCACAGAGAGGGATAAGGGAGGGGGAGGAGGAGGGGGATTCAGCAAGGAGGAGAAGGTGGCAAAGAGCTTCCTAGGGTTAGAATTTAGAGTGGTAGAAAGTGGCTTTAGCAGCGGAAACAGTGGAAGAGAATGTAGAGAGGAGGGAGTGAAAAGATGACAGGTCCGCAGGGAGTCTAGTTTTCCTCCATTTCCGCTCGACTGCCCGGAGCCCTCTTCTGTGAGCTCGCAATGAGTCGTCAGGCCTTTAAAAAAGCGAGCAGTATGGACCTAGCACAGGGTTAGGCCATACAGCTTTCCCCTTAATATCTTCCTTCAAGTTATTAAAGGGGCAATCTGGGATTGGTACATAACATGTTTTACTTAAAAAAATAATGATACTGTACAGTGGGGAAAAAAAGTATTTAGTCAGTCACCAATTGTGCAAGTTCTCCCACTTAAAAAGATGAGAGAGGCCTGTAATTTTCATCATAGGTACACGTCAACTATGACAGACAAATTGAGGAAAAAAAATCCAGAAAATCACATTGTAGGATTTTTAATGAATTTATTTGCAAATTATGGTGGAAAATAAGTATTTGGTCACCTACAAACAAGCAAGATTTCTGGCTCTCACAGACCTGTAACTTCTTCTTTAAGAGGCTCCTCTGTCCCCACTCGTTAGCTGTATTAATGGCACCTGTTTGAACTTGTTATCAGTATAAAAGACACCTGTCCACAACCTCAAACAGTCACACTCCAAACTCCACTATGGCCAAGACCAAAGAGCTGTCAAAGGACACCAGAAACAAAATTGTAGACCTGCATCAGGCTGGGAAGACTGAATCTGCAATAGGTAAGCAGCTTGGTTTGAAGAAATCAACTGTGGGAGCGATTATTAGGAAATGGAAGACATACAAGACCACTGATAATCTCCCTCGATCTGGGGCTCCACGCAAGATCTCACCCCGTGGGGTCAAAATGATCACAAGAACGGTGAGCAAAAATCCCAGAACCACACGGGGGGACCTAGTGAATGACCTGCAGAGAGCTGGGACCAAAGTAACAAAGCCTACCATCAGTAACACACTACGCCGCCAGGGACTCAAATCCTGCAGTGCCAGACGTGTCCCCCTGCTTAAGCCAGTACATGTCCAGGCCCGTCTGAAGTTTGCTAGAGTGCATTTGGATGATCCAGAAAAGGATTGGGAGAATGTCATATGGTCAGATGAAACCAAAATAGAACTTTTTGGTAAAAACTCAACTCGTCGTGTTTGGAGGACAAAGAATGCTGAGTTGCATCCAAAGAACACCATACCTACTGTGAAGCATGGGGTGGAAACATCATGCTTTGGGGCTGTTTTTCTGCAAAGGGACCAGGACGACTGATCCGTGTAAAGGAAAGAATGAATGGGGCCATGTATCGTGAGATTTTAAGTGAAAACCTCCTTCCATCAGCAAGGGCATTGAAGATGAAACGTGGCTGGGTCTTTCAGCATGACAATGATCCCAAACACACTGCCCGGGCAACGAAGGAGTGGCTTCGTAAGAAGCATTTCAAGGTCCTGGAGTGGCCTAGCCAGTCTCCAGATCTCAACCCCATAGAAAATCTTTGGAGGGAGTTGAAAGTCTGTGTTGCCCAGCGACAGCCCCAAAACATCACTACTCTAGAGGAGATCTGCATGGAGGAATGGGCCAAAATACCTGCAACAGTGTGTGAAAACTTTGTGAAGACTTACAGAAAACGTTTGACCTGTGTCATTGCCAACAAAGGGTATATAACAAAGTATTGAGAAACTTTTGTTATTGACCAAATACTTATTTCCCACCATAATTTGCAAATAAATTCATTAAAAATCCTACAATGTGATTTTCTGGAGAATTTTTTTTTTTGTCTGTCATAGTTGACGTGTACCTATGATGAAAATTACAGGCCTCTCATCTTTTTAAGTGGGAGAACTTGCACAATTGGTGGCTGACTAAATACTTTTTTCCCCCACTGTATATAGCCTTTGATTCTTGAAGAATGTAACTTGTAAATGCCTGATGAGCTTATTCAACTGTCTTACACCATCAGAACCCTAAATATAAACACGGTTTACTCAATTGTTTGTAAACGATGTAATTTTAAATAAACACTGTATAGCTTCAAGACATGGTTAAAACTTTCATTTTGATCTCATGGATGAGCAGTCCTTGCATCCATAGCTCCGTCTATGAATTTGAGAGTGGTCACATTTCTCCAGCCCAATCCCTCAGCTGTTTACCAAAAAAAAGTGGCAGGGAGTTGATATGTTGTTGTTTTGAATCCCAGATTGCCCCTTTAAATCAAGTTATGTATATTTACAAACTCCCTAGGATAGACCATTATCATGAAAAGACTGCACAAAAGCACATTTCATTTCTAATCTATCAATTTCTTTATTTTATTTGCCATCGCCTTTTAATTCAATATGATAACAGGAGTAAAGGAGAAGGAGAAGAAGTGGTGTCAGTTCAAAGTTCTAATAAATGCATTAAATGAGCCTGACGTCTGTGTTTCTTCATGATGATGAAATAACCACCATATGTTAGTTTGGCTATACATAAACCGGCCAGTAGATGGCGATAGTGTTGGTTTTAGTGAGGGACCACTTTTTGTGATTGCTATACATAAACCGGCCAGTAGATGGCGAAAGTGTTGGTTATTGCTATTCATATACCGGCCAGTAGATGGCGATAGTATTGTTTTAGTGAGGGGGAACTTTTAGTGACGAGCCAATGGCCTGTCACTAAAACCAATACTATCACCATCTACTGGCTGAATACTATACAGCAGCGTTTCCCAAACTTGGGCCTGGGGTCCCCCCTGGGTGCACGTTTTGGTTTTTGCTCCAGCACTACACAGATGAATATATAATGGTGCCGGAGGAGATGGATGCCGTTTAACGGGCTCCTAACCAATTCTGCTATTATGTGTGTTTTTTTCGCGTTATTTGTAACTTATTTTGTACACAATGTTTCTGCCACCGTCTCTTGCGACCGAAAAGAGCTTCTGGATATTAGGACAGCGATTACTCACCTCGTACTAGACAAATATTATTTTTTCAACGACACGACGTGAAGGATTTACTTCAGACACCCGACAAGGCCCAAATCCCCGTCATTCCCGTCATTCGCAGGAGAAAGAGACGGAGATATCGGGACGTAGGTCAGGGTGCCTTGTAAGGATCCGATGCCTCTTCCATCAGTCCTATTAGCCAATGTACAATCATTGGATAACAAAATTGACGAGCTACGATCACGAATATCCTAGCAACGGGACATTAAAACTGTAATATCTTATGTTTCACCGAGTCGTGGCTGAACGACGACATGGATAACATACAGGTGGCGGGGTTTACGCTGCATCGGCAAGATAGAACAACGGCCTCCGGTAAGACAAGGGGTGGCGGTCTGTGTATATTTGTAAACAACAGCTGGTGCACGAAAACTAATATTAAGGAAGTCTCGAGGTTTTGCTCGGCTGAGGTAGAGTATCTCATGATAAGCTGTAGACCACACTGTTTACCAAGAGAGTTTTCATCTATATTTTTTGTAGCTGTCTATTTACCACCACAAATCGATGCTGGCACTAAGACCGCACTCAATGAGCTGTAGAAGGCCATAAGCAAACAGGAAAACACTCATCCAGAGGTGGCGCTCCTAGTGGCCAGGGACTTTAATGGGAAACTTTTTAATCAGTTTTACCTCATTTCTACCAGCATGTTAAATGTGCAACCAGAGGGAAAAAAACTCTAGACCACCTTTACTCCACACACAGAGACGCATACAAAGCTCTCCCACACCCTCCATTTGGCAAATCTGACCATAATTCTATCCTCCTGATTCCTGCTTACGAACCAAAACTGAAGCAGGAAGCACCAGTGACACGGTCAATAAAGAAGTGGTCAGATGACGCAGATGCTAAGCTACAGGACTGTTTTGCTAGCACAGACTGGAATATGTTCCGGGATTCTTCTGATGGTATTGAGAAGTACCCCACATCAGTCACTGGCTTCATCAATAAGTGCATCGATAACGTCATCCCCACAGTGACCGTACGTACAAACCCCAACCAGAAGCCATGGATTACAGGCAACATCCGCACTGAGCTAAAGGGTAGAGCTGCCGCTTTTAAGGAGCGGGAATCTAACCCGGACGCCTATAAGAAATCCTGCTATGCCCTCCAACGAACCATCAAACAGGCAAAGCGTCAATACAGGACTAAGATTGAATCGTACTACACCGGCTCCGACCCTCGTCAGATGTGGCAGGGCTTGCAAACTATTACAGATTACAAAGGGAAGTCGCAAGCTGCCCAGTGACACGAGCCTACCAGACGAGCTAAATCACTTCTATGCTCGCTTTGAGGCAAGCAACACTGAAGCATGCATGAGAGCATCAGCTGTTCCGGACGACTGTGTGATCACGCTCTCCGTAGCTGATGTGAGTAAGACCTAATTTCTACCAGCATGTAAAATCTGCAACCAGAGGAAAATAAACTGTAGACCACCTTTACTCCACACACAGAGACTCGTACAAAGCTCTGTGAGTAAGATGTGAGTAAGACCTTTAAGCAGGTCAACATTCACAAGGCCGCAGGGCCAGATGGATTACCAGGATGTGTACTCCGAGCATGCGCTGACCAACTAGCAAGTGTCTTCACTGACACTTTCAACCTGTCCCTGACTGAGACATGTTTCAAGCAGACCACCATAGTCCCTGTGCCCAAGAACACTAAGGTAACCTGCCTAAATGACTAATGACCCGTAGAACATGAACTGCTTTGAAAGGCTGGTCATGGCTCACATCAACACCAATATCCCAGAAACTCACATCTGCCACGCTGATCCTCAACACAGGGGGCCCTCAGTGGTGCGTGCTCAGTCCCCTCCTGTACTCCCTATTCACCCATGACTGCATGGCCAGGCACGGCTCCAACATCATCATTAAGTTCGCTAACGACACAACAGTGGTAGGCCTGATCACAGACAACGATGAAACAGCCTATAGGGAGGAGGTCAGAGACCTGGCCGTGTGGTGCCAGGATAACAACCTCTCCCTCAACGTGATCAAGACAAAGGAGATGATTGTGGACTACAGGAAAAGAAGGACCGAGCACGCCCCCATTCTCATCGACGGGGCTGTAGTGGAGCAGGTTGAGAGCTTCAAGTTCCTTGGTATCAACATCACCAACAAACTATCATGGTCCAAACACACCAAGACAGTCGTGAAGAGCGCGACAAACCCTATTCCCCCTCAGGAGACTGAAAATATTTGGCATGGGTCCTCAGATCCTCAAAAAGTTTTACAGCTGCACCATCGAGAGCATCCTGACTGGTTGCATCACTGCCTGGTATGGCAACTGCTCGGCCTCCGACCACAAGGCACTACAGAGGGTAGTGCGTACGGCCCAGTACATCACTGGGGCCAAGCTTCCTGCCATCCAGGACCTCTATACCAGGCGGTGTCAGAGGAATGCCCTAAAAATTGTCAAAGACTCCAGCCACCCTAGTCATAGACTGTTCTCTCTGCTACTGCACGGCAAGCGGTACCGGAGCGCCACGTCTAGGTCCAAAAGGCTTCATAACAGCTTCTACCCCCAAGCCATAAGACTCCTCAACAGCTAATCAAATGGCTACCCGGACTATTTGCACCCCCCCCCCCCACACCCCACACCCTCTTTTACACTGCTGCTACTCTCTGTTTATTATATATGCATAGTCACTTTAACTATACCTACATGTACATATTACCTCAATTACCTTGACTAACTGGTGCCCCCGCACATTGACTGTGTACCGGTACCCCCTGTATATAGCCTCGCTACTGTTATTTTTACTGTTACTTTACTGCTTTTATTTTTTACTTATCTATTGTTTACTTAACACTTATTTTTCTTAAAACTGTATTGTTGGTTAAGGGCTTGTAAGTAAGCATTTAACTTTAAGGTCTACACCTGTTGTATTTGGCGCATGTGACAAATAACATTTGATTTGATTCAAATGATCAAAGCTTGATGATTAACTGGTTATTTTAATCCGCTGTGTAGTGCTAGGGCAAAAAACAAAACATGCACCCCTTGAGGTCCCCAGGACCGAGTTTGGGAAACCCTGCTAGAGAGGCAAGGGGCCAAGAGCCAATAGCATTCTCACTGAAGGGCGAGTGAGGCACTTTCACAAGTGGGTGGAAGGGAGGACGTCGGGAGGCAGAAAGAATGGCACTAAGTACAAACATTTGTCTCCCAAATACAAGCTTACTAATTTCACTTAAGAATCAACTATGGGAGTGAAGGTTACATGCTCCTTTCCTAAAAACCCAGAGATGGAATCGTTTAGTGAAATATCAGAAATCGAACCTGATGAAAGTGAGGATGTAGGCCTACCTGCGTCGACAGGTGCGGTGAAGACATCCAAGCAACACCCCCAAAGATTAGGATAATGCCCGAGATGATTTTGGCCCAGAGGGAGTAAGATTCCAGGAGAAAATGGATTCAAGTCTTTTTTGCCGACACATATGTGGTATCAGGCTAGGTGGAGAAGAATCTGGGTACTCTTAACTCAGTCAAAGTATCCAGAAGTGGACTTGTGTTGATTATCTGTGTGTCCTCCACCCAGAGGGAACGGGCGCTCTGCATCACTTGGGACCAAATCTGTGTCTTGATTTGCTCTCTGGACCAGAGCGCCACTGAAAGGAGTGATTACTCATGCTGACACCTTGCTGTCCCCAGTCCGCCTGGCCTTGCTGCTATTCCAGTTTCAACTGTTCTGCCTGCGGTTACGAAACCCCTACCTGTCCCAGACCTGCTGTTTTCAACTCTTAATGATCGGCTATGAAAAGCCAACTGAGAGACCTGAGCCCTAGGACCATACGTCGGGACTACCGGCCGTGGTGACTCCTTGCTGTCCCCAGTCCGCCTGGCCTTGCTGCTATTCCAGTTTCAACTGTTCTGCCTGCGGTTATGGAACCCCTACCTGTCCCAGACCTGCTGTTTTCAACTCTTAATGATCGGCTATGAAAAGCCAACTGAGATTTATTCCTGATTATTATTTGACCATGCTTGTCACTTATGAACATTTTTGAACATCTTGGTATGGTTCTGTTATAATCTCCACCCGGCACAGCCAGAAGAGGACTGGCCACCCCTCATAGCCTGGTTCCTCTCTAGGTTTCTTCCTAGGTTTTGGCCTTTCTAGGGAGTTTTTCCTAGCCACCGTGCTTCTACACCTGCATTACTAGCTGTTTGGGGTTTTAGGCTGGGTTTCTGTACAGCACTTCGAGATATTAGCTGATGTACGAAGGGCTATATAAAATAAAATTGATTGATTACATTCTCCCGAGTGGCGCAGTGGTCTAAGGCACTGCATCGCAGTGCTAGCTGTGCCACTAGAGATCCTGGTTCGAATCCAGGCTCTGTCGTAGCCGGCCGCGACCGGGAGACCCATGGGGCGGCGCACAATTGATCCAGGGTAGGGGAGGGAATGGCCGGCAGGGATGTAGCTCAGTTGGTAGAGCGTGGCGTTTGCAACGCCAGGGTTGTGGGTTCGATTCCAGTATGAAAAACAAAAACAAAAAAACAATGTATGCACTCACTAACTGTAAGTCGCTCTGGATAAGAGCGTCTGCTAAATGACGTAAATGTAATTACTGGGGTGGCATTGTGTTGAGGTGGAACAACTGAAGATGAGGATCCCCGGTGTTGGTAATCCCCGCCCTTTTGGTGCGACACAGACCTGGTGGTGAGCGTGAGTTCCTTTTGAATTTTGATGCAGAGCTTTTGCTTGATAAAGTCATGCTAGGATCCATGCCAGTTATCCAGTGAGAGCTTTTGTTCCGAACCACCACGGTGTTTTAGGTGTCAAACTTATGGTCATGTTGCAGCAGTGTGTAGGAGGGAGATTCCGAGATGTGAGAAGTGTGCAGGGGGGCATGGGAAAGTGTGCAGGGGGGCATGGGACAAATGAGTGTGTAGTTTCGGTGGAAAAAGCTGTTCATGTCAATTGTGGGGGTGCCAATGTTGGTGGGGATCAAAAATGTCTGGTGCGAGAGACAGTTTGAGGTTGCCAGGGTTCGAGCAGTGCAGAAAGTGTCATATGCTGAGGCAGTCTGTAATACCTACAGGTTTCAAGCAGACCACCATAGTCCCTGTAACCAAGAACGACAATTAACCTGTCTAAATGACTATCGCCCCGTAGCACTCACATTTGTAGCCAAGAAATGCTTTGAAAGGCTGGTCATGGCTCACATCAACACCATTACCCCAGACATCCTGGACCCACTCCAATTCGCATACCGCCCCAATAGATCCACAGATTACGCAATCTCTATTGCACGCTACACTGCCCTTTCCCACTTGGACAAAACGAACACCTATGTGAGAATGCTGTTCATTGACTACAGCTCAGCGTTCAACACCATAGTGCCCTCCAAGCTCATCACTTAGCTCAGGACCCTGTGATTGAACACCTCCTTCTGCAACAGGATCCTGGACTTCCTGACAGGACGCCCCCAGGTGGTGAGGGTAGGCAACGAAACCTCCACCACGCTGACCCTCAACACTGGGGCACCTCAGGGGTGCGTGCTTAGTCCCATCCTCTACTCCCGGTTCACCCACGACTGCGTGGCCGCGCATGATTCCAACACCATCATTCTGTTTGCTGAAAACACGACGGTGGTAGGCCTGATCACTGGCGATGGTGAGACAGCCTATAGGGAGGGTAGAGCCTTCTTGGTGGTCAGAGACTTGGCAGTGTGGTGCCAAGACAACAACCTCTCCCTCAACGTCAGTAAGACAAAGGAGCTGATCGTGGACTACAGGAAACGGAGGGCCGAGCACGCCCCCATTCACATCGACGGGGCTGTAGTGGAGCGGATCGAGAGCTTCAAGTTCCTCGGCATCCACATCACTAAGGACCTATCATGGTCCAAACACACCAACACAGTCGTGAGGAGGGCACGACAATACCATGTGGTGTCAGAGGAAGGCCCAGAAAAATGTCAAAGACTCCAGCCACCCAAGCCACAGACTGTTCTCTCTATACCATACGGCAAGTGGTACCAATGCACCATGTCTGGAACTAACGGGACACTGAACAGCTTCTACCCTCAAGCCATGAGACTTCTAAACGAGACTGCTAAATAGCTCATCAAATGGCTACCCGGACTACCTGCAATGACCCTTTTTTGCACTAACTCTCTTGCACGAAACTCTATGCACACACACTGGACTCTACCCACACACTCACACATACTCACACTGAAAACCCAACACACACACACACACACACACACACGTTACTGCTAGTCACTTTTTACCCCTACCTATATGTACAGTACATGGCTACCTCAATTACCTCTTACTTCTGCACATTGACTCGGTACTGGTACTTCCTGTACATACAGTGGCTTGCGAAAGTATTCACCCCCCTTGGCATTTTTCCTATTTTGTTGCCTTACAACCTGGATTTAAAATGGATTTTTGGGGGGTTTGTATCATTTGATGTACACAACATGCCTACCACTTTGAAGATGCAAAATAATTTTTTTTGTGAAACAAACAAGAAATAAGACAAAAAAACAGAACTTGAGCGTGCATAACTATTCACCCCCCCCAAAGTCAATACTTTGTAGAGCCACCTTTTGCAGCAATTACAGCTGCAAGTCTCTTGGGGTATGTCTCTATAAGCTTGGCACATCTAGCCACTGGGATTTTTGCCCATTCTTCAAGGCAAAACTGCTCTAGCTCCTTCAAGTTGGATGGGTTCCACTGGTGTACAGCAATCTTTAAGTCATACCACAGATTCTCAATTGGTTGAGGTCTGGGCTTTGACCAGGCCATTCCAAGACATTTAAATGCTTCCCCTTAAACCACTCGAGTGTTACTTTAGCAGTACGCTTAGGGTCATTGTCCTGCTGGAAGGTGAACCTCCGTCCCAGTCTGAAATCTCCGGAAGACTGAAACAGGTTTCCCTCAAGAATTTCCCTGTATTTAGCGCCATCCATCATTCCTTCAATTCTGACCAGTTTCCCAGTCCCTGCCGCTGAAAAACAACATGGTGTTCTCGGGGTGATGAGAGGTGTTGGGTTTGCGCCAAACACAGCACTTTCCTTCATGGCCAAAAAGCTCAATTTTAGTGTCATCTGACCAGAGTACCTTCTTCCATATGTTTGGGGAGTCTCCCACATGGCTTTTGGCGAACACCAAACGTGTTTGTTTATTATTTTCTTTAAGCAATGGCTTTTTTAGGGCCACTCTTCCATAAAGCCTTCTCTGTGGAGTGTACGGCTTAAAGTGGTCCTATGGACAGATTCTCCCATCTCTGCTGTGGAGCTTTGCAGCTCCTTCAGGGTTATCTTTGGTATCTTTGTTGCCTCTCTGATTAACGCCCTCCTTGCTTGGTCCGTTAGTTTTGGTGGGCGGCCCTCTCTTGGCAGGTTTGTTGTGGTGCCATATTCTTTCAATTTTTTAATAATGGATTTAATGGTGCTCTGTCGGATGTTCAAAGTTTCTGATATTTTTTATAATCCAACCCTGATCTGTACTTCTCTACAACTTTGTCCCTGACCTGTTTGGAGAGCTCCTTGGTCTTCATGGTGCCGCTTGCTTGGTGGTGCCCCTTGCTTAGTGGTGTTGCAGACTCTGGGGCCTTTCAGAACAGGTGTATATATACTGAGATCATGTGACACTTAGATTGCACACAGGGGGACTTTATTTAACTAATTATGTGACTTCTGAAAGTAATTGGTTGCACCATATCTTATTTAGGTACTACATAGCTGTCACGCCCTGGCTCTGGGGACACTTGTATGTTGAGCCAGGGTGTGCATTTCATTTGTTTATCTAGTATGTGTATTTCTATGTTGGCCTGAGTGGCTCCCAATCAGAGGCAACGAGTGTCAGTTGTCGTTGGTTGTCTCTGATTGGGAGCCATATTTAAACTGTCTGTTTCCCATTTGTGTTTGTGGGATCTTGTTTCAAGTCTGTTTATGTTAGACCGTGAACTGTCACGTATCGTTTGTTGTTTTGATCGTGTCTCTAATTAAAGAGTATGTTTGCCTGCAACGCTGCGCCTTGGTCCTCATCTCTGTTCGACGAACGTGACAGAAGATCCCACCAAGACTGGACCAAGCAGCAAGTCCAGGAGCCAGCGCCTGAGAGATCTCTAGCGGATCTCCTTCGCCTCCTCGACTGGGTCAAGCCATGTGAGGAAGAGAGGGCGAAAGGCTGGCGAGGAGCATGGAGACCTGGTCCACGGGTAGGAGTGAAGCCCATAAATTTTTTTGGGGGGGGCTAACGCCGTGGACGACGGGGCAGCAGGAGGCCGCCAGGTTACGGGAGTCACTGGTCACCAGGGGGAAGGAGGATGTAGAGGCACGGCGAGAGGTACTGGCGTGTGTTGCCAGTCCGGTCCGGCCTGTTCCTGATCCCCACGTAGGGCCAGTGGTGTGTGTTCCCAGTACGGTCCGGCCTGTTCCTGCCACTCGCACCAAGTCAGTGGTGCGTTTCGTCAGCCCGGCGCGGCCCGTTCCTGCTCCCCGCACCAAGTCAGTGGTGCGCGTCGTCAGCCCGGTCCGGCCCATTCCTGCTCCCCGCACCAAGTCAGTGGTGCGTTTCGTCAGCCCAGCTCGGCCCGTTCCTGCTCCCCGCACCAAGTCGGTGGTGCGCTCGTCAGCCCGGCACGCCGTTCCTGCTCCCCGCACCAAGTCAGTGGTGCGTTTCGTCAGCCGGCGCGGCCCGCTCCTGCTCCCCACACCAAGCCAGTGGTGTGCGTCGTCAGTCCGGCACGGCCCGTGCCTGTTCCACCGGTGGCTGGTCCGGCACCGGTCAGATGCTTCACGCCGGAGCTAGAGCAATCCGCTCCACCAGTGTGCAGTCCAGCTCCGGCCAGCGGGGCCAGACCGGACCAGGGGTACTTTGGGGGGTTGGAGAGGGAGCGGAAATCAGGCCCGGAGCCGGATCCGCCGCCTAAGCGGAGTGCCCACCCGGTCCCTCCCCTGTGGTGCACACCCTGGCTCTGGGGACACTTGTATGTTGAGCCAGGGTGTGCATTTCATTTGTTTATCTAGTATGTGTATTTCTATGTTGGCCTGAGTGGCTCCCAATCAGAGGCAACGAGTGTCAGCTGTCGTTGGTTGTCTCTGATTGGGAGCCATATTTAAACTGTCTGTTTCCCATTTGTGTTTGTGGGATCTTGTTTCAAGTCTGTTTATGTTAGACCGTGAACTGTCACGTATCGTTTGTTGTTTTGATTGTGTCTCTAATTAAAGAGTATGTTTGCCTGCAACGCTGCGCCTTGGTCCTCATCTCTGTTCGACGAACGTGACAATAGCAAAGGGGGTGAATACATATGCACGCACCACTTTTCCGTTATATCTTTTTAAAGAATTTTTTGAAACAAGTTATTTTTTTCATTTCACTTCACCAATTTGGACTATTTTGTGTATGTCCATTACATTAAATCCAAATAAAAAAAAACATTTAAATTACAGGTTGTAATGCAACAAAATAGGAAAAAACGCCAAGGGGGATGAATACTTTTGCAAGGCACTGTAGCCATGTTGTTTTCTACTCCCTATATATTAGGGTTGAATGGTGGTTACCAATATTTACCGGGATTTACCACCCAAAACCACTCCCTTTTCCCCGGATAAATAACTGTGAGAAACCGGCAAATTATAATAAATGATTTATATGAACAGCATGGCGTGAAATGGAACTGTTAAATTATATGTGGTCTAAATCTGGCTTCTCTACGGCCTCCGCATGATGAATCAATGCTCAGGTTTGGGACAGACATCTCATCTCAGTATGGAGCGCAGTTCACAATGCATGTAGACCTATGATCTCATCATGGTTTACTTTTTTTCTTGTGACAGGTAGGCCTACATTTGCAGCAGCATAGCCTATACTACAGTAATATAAAGACTGAATGCATGTCTAATTTACCCATCTCCATCTGGCTTTCAGGTGACCACCTTGTTTTTTTAATTGTAAATGTTTTTTATTGTATTTTTATTGCAGCCTATCACTCAAATATCATGGCTTTAAAACAATGCAGGTGTGAGCACTCTCTCACAGTCGTTCTCTCTATCCATCAACTCCATTCAAATTGCATCCAAAATAGATAATACTGTTCTAGATTGATATATAGCCCTATATATACAGGACCAGTCAAAAGTTTGGACACACCTACTCATTCAAGGGTTTTTATTTATTTTTACTATTTTCTACATTGTAGAATAATAGTGAAGACATCAAAACTATGAAATAACACATATGGAATGTTGTAGTAACCAAAAAAGGGTTAAACAAATCAAAACAAAACAAAATATACAATATATTTTGATTTGTTTAACACTTTTGTGGTTACTACATAATTCCATGTGTTATTTCATAGTTTTGATGTCTTCACTATTATTCTACAATGTAGTAAATAGTAAAAATAAAGAAAAACCCTGGAATGAGTAGGTGTCCAAACTTTGGACTGGTACTGTATATATATTGTGATGTCACGAGAGGCTACACAGCTTTCAGCGGGATTGCTCAAGTAGTGCAAGGAGACCAGGTTCAACCAAAACAAGGATTTTATTAAAGGTCTTGGGAAACTAACGAAAGTATAACACAATTCTGTTCTCTGGTGGCTCTTTAAGGGTTAACAGTTCAGGGATGTCTCTTCCACATCCAAAATCATAACTCTCCCTCGCTCAAATAACTTTTCCCCAGTCTTACTGTATTCCACGTTGCAGCTAGTGGCCAACCCAGCAAAACGTCCTTCCAAAATGTCCCACACGTATTTCCACAGGTGCATATATCCAAAGGTGAGTATTTCCCAAAGGTAAGTATCTCCAAATCCTTATATTCCTCATGGAAGTGGACATGCAGCACTCTTGTCCTCCAGAGAGCCCAGGTTGGAGACCGTGTCTCTTCCCTTCAACAAACCTTCAGCTCATCAGCTCCTGATTGGTTTCAGCTGCGTGGGAAGATTGGCCATAGAGGGTTGGAGTTCCCGACCATACCAGCAGATGGAGCCATAGCTGTCTGGGTTTGCAGCCATCTCAGGGGGATGTAACGTCCCTCCAGGACACAGCCTCTCGTGACATCACACATCCCCCTCCTCGGGACCGACGTCCTCGTCGGGGTAAAGGCAGCGAAGAAGGCATCACGCCGGGAGAGGGCGTCCGCATTGCCGTGGTGCTTGCCAGACTGCTCTCTCTTCAACTCCTCCAACTCTAGGACCAGGGACTCCGCCTCCTGTTGTCTCTCCTTGAGTTTCTTACTGAACGCATCAGCCTTGGTTTTAGCAGAGTTTAGCTTCTGTTGAGCAGCTTTCAGTTCCTTCTCTCTCTCTGCCTCCGCATTCTTCATCTTGTTCTCCAACACCTTGTACTTCTCCTCTGCCTTCTTCTGGACCTCCTTACTACTGCGCAGGGTCTCCTCACACTCCTCGATGGTCCTGCGCAGCCTCTCCAGCTCCTCCTGTTGCTTAGGGAAGGAGCTCTGTTGGAGTTTAGCCTGGAGGATATCTAACTCTTCTGTCTTCATGTCTAACTGTTGCTTTAACAAACGATACCTCTCAGCGGTCCCCTTCAGACCAGACAGTTCTTTGTCCAGATTCTGTAGCTCCGTCTCTGTGTCGGTCTGGGCACCTGCCATCCCTATCAGAGCCCGGGCGGGAGTGAGTAATTCGGAGGATTGCACCGGAGCCTTCCCAGGATGAGTCTTGCCTCTCCGTTTCCGAGGTACTCGGGTTATCCTCTCCTGAGACTCTCTCCAGAGTGGGTAAAAGGCTGGGCAGTCTCGTCCAATTAGGACAGGGACGGGGAGGGAATCAACCACCCCCGCCGTCGTGTGTATGGTTCCCCGTGTGCTGGTCATTGTAAGTTCAGTAATGGGGTATTCTCTGGTGTCCCCATGGACACAGGAAACTGGGAGGACTTTCCCCGGGGTCAGACACGTTGGGCCCACCAAATCCTTACGCACCAGGGTGGCCCGGCTACCAGAATCCAGTAAGGCCTCCACATCATGGTGATTCACAGTTACCGGGCAGGTGGGGGGGTCGATCTGGGCCGCCATCTACGACTCCCAAGAGCGAGGCAAACGGTGTGTGGGTGCTGAGCTGGAGGACTCCGCAGTGGGCATAGGTTCATCGGCTGGTTTCCCACACTGCCAGGAGATATGTCCCATCTCCCCCACACCGGTAACACTGTCGAGTTTCCCCTCCTGGTGTACTCTTCTTGGACCCGCCTGGTTTCTGGCTCCCCCTGGAGCCGGGATAAGTCCTGACGTGGCTGGGTTCGAGACCTTGGGGTCCTTTCGGGAAGCATTCAGCATCTCCGCTGTGGCCTGGTACTTTTCCACAGCTTCCACGGTCAGATCAGCCGTGGTCAAGGCCTGTTGACTGATGAACCGTTTTGCCTCATAAGGCAGGGGCGCGTAGGTAACGATCCACCACAACGGCCTCCACCACCGCCGCTGCTGTATTCCTCTGCGGATCCAGCCATTTCCTTGCGATTCGGACAAGTTCATGCATCTGCGCCCGAGGAGGTTGGTCTGGTTGGAAGGTCCAACTGTGAAAGCGCTGGGCCATACCAAACTTTGTGAGTCCATATCTGCTGAGGATCTCAGACTTCAGGGCATCATAGTCAGTAACCTGGTCAGGGCCCAGGTCCCGGACAGCATTCAGCGATTCCCGGTTAGAAAGGGGGCTAACAGACCAACCCACTGTTGCTTGGGCCAGGCTTCCCTAGTGGCCGTGGCCTCAAATGCATGCAGGTATGCCTCAATGTCATCGGTAGCTCCCATCTTAGATATAAAGTCACTTGCCTTTATTGGGCGGGTATTTTGGACCACCCTCTGTCTCTGCAACTGCAACTCCTCTGCCTTCAGACGGTTGGCTTTCTTTTGCTCCTCCAAGAGAGCCACGTTTGCTTGCATCTGGGCTTGCTGGCCAGCAACAAGGGCTTTCAATATGTCCTCCATTTCAGTCGGCGGGGAGCCTACGGCCAACTTGGAAAACTGGGTGATCAAACCTTCGGTATCCTCCTCTGACATGCACTATTAACGCTTGAGCGTGCCCGTATTCTCCACCATCTGTGATGTCACGAGAGGCTACACAGCTTTCAGCGGGATTGCTCAAGTAGTGCAAGGAGACCAGGTTCAACCAAAACAAGGATTTTATTAAAGGTCTTGGGAAACTAACGAAAGTATAACACAATTCTGTTCTCTGGTGGCTCTTTAAGGGTTAACAGTTCAGGGATGTCTCTTCCACATCCAAAATCATAACTCTCCCTCGCTCAAATAACTTTTCCCCAGTCTTACTGTATTCCACGTTGCAGCTAGTGGCCAACCCAGCAAAACGTCCTTCCAAATGTCCCACACGTATTTCCACAGGTGCATATATCCAAAGGTGAGTATTTCCCAAAGGTAAGTATCTCCAAATCCTTATATTCCTCATGGAAGTGGACATGCAGCACTCTTGTCCTCCAGAGAGCCCAGGTTGGAGACCGTGTCTCTTCCCTTCAACAAACCTTCAGCTCATCAGCTCCTGATTGGTTTCAGCTGCGTGGGAAGATTGGCCATAGAGGGTTGGAGTTCCCGACCATACCAGCAGATGGAGCCATAGCTGTCTGGGTTTGCAGCCATCTCAGGGGGATGTAACGTCCCTCCAGGACACAGCCTCTCGTGACATCACAATATATACACAGTGCCTTCGGAAAGTATTCAGACCCCTTGACTTTTTCCACATTCTGTTACATTACAGCCTTATTCTAAAATAGATTAAATAAAACATTTTCCTCAGCAATCTACACACAATACCCCATAATGACAAAGTGAAAACAGGTTTTTATAAATGTTTGCAAATGTATTAAATATAAAAAACAGATACCTTATTTACATAAGTATTCAGACCCTTTGCTATGAGACTCGAAATTGAGCTCAGGTTCATCCTGTTTCCATTGATCATCCTTGAGATGTTTCTAAAACTTGATTGGAGTCCACCTGTGGTCAATTCAATTGATTGGACATGATTTGGAAAGGCACACACCTGTCTATATAAGGTCCCACAGTTGAAAGTGAATGTCAGACCAAAAACCAAGCCATGAGGTTGAAGGAATTGTCCATAGAGCTCTGAGACAGGATTGTGTCGAGGCACAGATTTGGCGAAGGGTAGCAAAAAAATTCTGCAGTATTGAAGGTCCCCAAGAACACAGTGGGCTCCATCATTCTTAAATGGAAGACGTTTGGAACCACCAAGACTCTTCCTAGAGATGGCAGCCCGGCCAAACTGAGCAATCAGGGGAGAAGGGCTCGAGAGTTCCTCTGTGGAGATGGGAGAACCTTCCAGCAGGACGACCATCTCTGCAGCACTCCACCAATCAAGCCTTTATGGTAGAGTGGCCAGACGGAAGCCATTCCTCAGTAAAAGGCACATGACAGCCCGCTTGGAGTTTGCCAAAAGGCACCTAAAGAAACAAGATTCTCTGGTCTGATGAAACCAAGATTCAACTCTTTGGCCTGAATTCCAAGCGTCACGTCTGGAGGAAACCTAGCACCATGCCTACGGTGAAGCATGGTGGTGGCAGCATCATGCTGTGGGGATGTTTTTCAGTGGCATTGACTGGGACACTAATCAGGATCGAGGCAACGATGAACGGAGCAAAGTACAGAGAGATCCTTGATGAAAACCTGCTCCAGAGTGCTCAGGACCTCAGACTTGGATGAAGGTTCACCTTCCAACAGCACAACGACCCTAAGCACACAGCCAAGACAATGCAGGAGTGACTTCGGGCAAGTCTCTGAATGTCCAGCCAGAGCCCGGACTTGAACCCGATCTAACATCTCTGGAGAGACCTGAAAATAGCTGTGCAGCAACGCTCCCCATCCAACCTGACAAAGCTTGAGAGGATCTGCAGAGATGAATGGGAGAAACTCCCCAAATACAGATGTGCCAAGCTTGTAGCATCATACCCAAGAAGACTCAATGCTGTAATCGCTGCCAAAGGTGCTTCAACAAAGTACTGAGTAAAGGGTCTGAATACTTATGTAAATGTGATATCAGGTATTTTATTTTTAATAGATTAGCAAACAGTTCTAAAAACCTGTTTTTGCTTTGTCATTATGGGGTATTGTGTGTAGATTGAGGGGGGAAAAAAACAATTTAATCAATTTTAGAATAAGGATGTAACGTAACAAAGTGGAAAAAGTCAAGAGGTCTGAATACGTTCACATTCATTCACACACGCAACTGCTACCATCTGTTTATTATCTATGCATAGTCACTTTACCCCTACCTACATGTACATATTACCTAAATTACCTGGACTAACCGTACCCCTGCACATTGACTTGGTACCCCTTATATATCCTCCTTATTGTTATTTTATTGTGTTACTCTTTTTCCTTTAGTTTATTTATCAATTTGTACTTACTTACTTTCAAAAAAACTCTGCTTTGTTGGTTAAGGGCCTGTTGTATTCAGCGCATGTGACAAATACAATTTGATTTGATAAGGAAACCAATATGTAATTTGGGTGAATTATCCCTTCGTGAAGCTACAAAACTCCAGTCCATATCGTAAATCTCAGATTCCATCGTTTACATTCAGCCATCGATATGCTCTTCAGCCTACAGTGCAACCAACCGTGATTTTTATACTTACAGTGATTTTTTTACACACTATTTATATTTTGGTTGTCATTGGTAAACACGATTTATCTGCCTACCCAGTCTTTCAAGGGATTGGGCCGTTGAGCTTTCAGTCACCTCCTTTCCTCCCATTTGGCCTCCATTGGTTGGCTGTTGTCCCTTCTCCTTCTCTCTGTCGCGGCGGTGGGTCGGAGTTGCTGTGTCCCCAAACTGGCACGTTCCTAGCCAAATTCTTAACGGTTTTAAAATTGGATTGTCCTTTTACGATATCTCCACAGTGCTAAACCCCACCAAATTTAAAGCCAGTACTCCCTAATTCGAGCCTATTTCCCCCCCACACAGTCTCAATATTATAACCCCCAATAAGATGGCGGTTGGCTCAGCAGTTGCCCGGCTTGAGGGCCGAGAATTCGAATACCTGATGAAGAAGAGGTCGGCGACCATCGGACGGAACTCATCGCAGGGCTCGGTGGACGTCAGCATGGGCCACTCCAGTTTCATTTCCCGTCGGCACCTCGAAATTTTCACCGCCGGTGAAGACGGCACCGGTAGCGGGGAATTCTACCTCCGATGCCTTGGCAAAAACGGGGTGTTTGTTGATGGGGTGTTCCAGAGACGAGGGGCTCCACCTCTGCAGCTCCCACGAATGTAAGATGGGGTAGTATTTAACATTTTATGTCGAGGTAAAAGCGCTAACGTAAAGGTGATGATATTCTGACCTCGCGTTGTTATTGTTTTGTTCCCTAGCCGCAGCACGTGTTGTGACAAGCGCCTGTCCACACACAGTGAGCCGCTGGTAACGCTGGCTTTGTTTGCATAGAAGGGTTACGCAAAGAACAACCAAAAAATGTTGTAATTTAACATTACTAAGCGTGCGTATGTAGGTACTGTAGTTGGCTAGCTATGTTTGTATATATATTTATTGAAAGCTAAACGTGTTTACGGGGAATGTGTATGTAGCTATCTAAGGCTAGCTTTACTTGTGCAAAGGGCCATGCTTTGGCTAAACGTCAGCTTCGTTTGTAGTCGGATGTGTTGCAATTTTTGCACAGCTTAATGTACAAATAAACAAGCCTGCCCCATGTTTTGTTATTGTCAGTATGGGCTGTAAATCAAGCTGAATTAATAGCTTTTCCAAATGGAGCCAGTAACCAAATGTTACCCGACGTTTCTGTTTACAATTTTACATTTTAGCAGAGCGACTTACAGTAGTGAGGGCAAATTATTTGTCATACTTTTTCGTGCTGGTCCCCCGTGGGAATCGAACCCACAACCCTGGCGTTGCAAGTGTCATGCTCTACCAACTGAGCAGGAAATGGTAAATAGAAATAGAGGGTTGGAAATAGTCTTGATTGTTATGATTAGTAGAACTGCATACCAATCTGATTCTATTGAATACATTTTTTCTTGTCATATACACTGTAAAGGTGCAGTGAAATGTGGTGTTTTACTGGTCTGAAATGTCAAATAGTTATATGTCACAGCATGCCAGTCAGCTGGTCCCATAGCAGATGATATGGTCCAAATATACCCCATTGTAATAGTAAGTAAGACCTGTTATGTAAGTGCCATTTATAAACCCTGTTTATAGGCTAACTCTTCTGGCCCACACTGGTTCAGGTCCTATTAGACTGCCTCTGCATGTTTTGATATGAGAAGATGCCCACTCAACACTGCTGGTGTGTTGCAGTCAGAATGCATAATGAAAGTGACATTCTCACTATTAATGTTGAGTGAGTCTTGGTAGGTCTGGATGGCCTGCACTTGTCATGTCCTACTGTTCTGTCTTTGACTCTCCCTCCCTCTCTTTCGCTGTTCTCCAGGTGCTGTCTCCGGTTCCCTAGCACCAACATCAAGATCACGTTCACAGCCCTGTCCAGCGATAAGAAGGAGCGTAGGAACGTGTCGGAGTCGCCGGTAAAGCCCGTCCAGCCCCAAATGGCGCCGCTGACCATCAACATTCCAGACAACATCGCACACCTCATAAGCCCCCTGCCCTCACCCACTGGCACCATCAGGTGAGACTGAAGTGAAGAGCATTGCAGATGGCAGGGTAATTCAAATCTGGATCTGGAAGCTTGTGCCACTTCTGGTTTTCATTCTTCCCTTGGTGACCTGGTGGGTGTAATTAATTATCAGGTAGAACAGAAAACCAGCAATACTCCGGACCTCCAGGCTCAGATTTGAATACTCCTGGTAGAGCTGGCCGATATGGACAAAAATCAATTTCGCGTAAATTGACTGAATTATCATGATAATGATAAATTGAACAATAAATTCATAACATTAATGTGCACCAGTAGCTTTTTAAATATTACCCTTAAAAGTACTAATACAACTTTGAATGTTGTAGCTATCAATTGTCCGGTTACCAATAGCCCATATTAGCAGACTTATTTTATTTCAAACTTCACATTCCTCTAGTAAAGGCTAATTATCGTTATTATCGATCAATAAAATTATAAATGGTCGGTATGGATACGTTTTGAGTTTATCGTCCCATCTAACTCCTGGCATATACACGGAGTGTACAAAACATTAAGAACACTTTCCTAATATTGAATTGCACTCCCCCCTTTTACCCTCAGAACAGCCTCAATTCGTCGGGGCATGGACTCTACAAGGTGTCGAAAGCGTTCCACAGGAATGCTGGCCCATGTTGACTCCAATGCTTCCCACAGTTGTGTCAAGTTGGCTGGATGACCTTTGGGTGGTGGACCATTCTTGATACACACAGGAAACTGTTGAGCGTGAAAAACCCAGCAGCATTGCAGTTCTTGACACAAACCGGTGCGCCTGGCACCTACTACCATACTCCGTTCAAAGGCACTTAAATGTTTTGTCTTGCCCATTCACCCTCTGAATGGCACACATCCACAATCCCTGTCTCAAGGCTTAAAAATCCTTCTTTAACCTGTCCCCTCCCCTTCATCGACACTGACTTTAAGTGGATTTAACAAGTGACATCAATAAGGGATCATACCATTGACCTGGTCAGTCTGTCATGGAAAGAGCAGGTGTGTTATACACTCAGTGCCTTCGGAAAGTATTGAGACCCATTGAGTTTTTCCCCAAAAAAATTACGTTACAGCCTTATTCTAAAATTGATTAAATTGTTTTTTTCCCTCATCAATCTACACACAATACCCCATAATGACAAAGCAAAAACAGGTTTTTAGAAATGTTTGCTAATCTATTAAAAATAAAATACCTGATATCACATTTACATAAGTATTCAGACCCTTTACTCAGTACTTTGTTGAAGCACCTTTGGCAGCGATTACAGCATTGAGTCTTCTTGGGCATGACTCTACAATCTTGGCACACCTGTATTTGGGGAGTTTCTCCAATTCTTCTCTGCAGATCCTCTCAAGCTCTGTCAGGTTGGATGGGGAGTGTTGCTGCACAGCTATTTTCAGGTCTCTCCAGAGATGTTAGATCGGGTTCAAGTCCGAGCTCTGGCTGGGCCACTCAAAGACATTCAAAGACTTGTCCCGAAGCCACTCCTGCATTGTCTTGGCTGTGTGCTTACGGACGTTGTCCTTTTGGAAGGTGAACCTTCGCCCCAGTCTGAGGTCCTGAGCGCTCTGGAGCAGGTTTTCATCAAGGATCTCTCAGTACTTTGCTCCGTTCATCTTTGCCTCGATCCTGACTAGTCTCCCAGTCCATGCCGCTGAAAAACACCCCCACAGCATGATGCTGCCACCACCATGCTTCACCGTAGGCATGGTGCCAGGTTTCCTCCAGACGTGACGCTTGGCATCAGGCCAAAGAGTTCAAGCTTGGTTTCATCAGACCAGAGAATCTTGTTTTTCATGGTCTGAGAGTCTTTAGGTGCCTTTTGGCAAACTCCAAGCGGGTTGTCATGTGCCTTTTACTGAGGATTGGCTTCTGTTTGGCCACTCTACCATAAATGCCTGATTGGTGGAGTGCTGCAGAGATGGTTGTCCTTCTGGAAGGTTCTCCCATCTCCACAGAGGAACTCTCGAGCTCTGTCAGAGTGACCATCAGGTTCTTGGTCACCTCCCTGACCAAGGCCCTTCTACCCAGGCTGCTCAGTTTGGCCGGGCAGCCAGCTCTAGGAAGAGTCTTGGTGGTTCCAATCTTCTTATATTTAAGAATGATAGAGGCCACTGTGTTCTTGGGGACCTTCAATGCTGCATACATTTTTTGGTACCCTTCCCCAGATCTGTGCCTTGACACAATCCTGTCCCGGAGCACTACGGGCAATTCCTTCGACCTCATGGCTTGGTTTTTGCTCTGACATGCCCTGTCAACTGTGGGACCTATATAGATAGGTGTGTGCCTTTCCAAATCATATCCAGTCAATTGAATTGACCACAGGTGGACTCCAATCAAGTTGTAGAAACAGCTCAAGGATGATCAATGGAAACAGGATGCACCTGAGCTCAATTTTGAGTCTCATAGCAAAGGGTCTGAATACTTACGTAAATAAGATATTTCTGTTTTTAATAAATTTGCAAAAATGTCTAAAAACCTGTTTTTGCTTTGTCGTTATGTGGTATTGTGTGTAGATTGATGAGGATTAATTTTTATTGAATCGATTTTAGGATAAGGCTGTAACGTAGCAAAATGTGGAAAAAGTCAAGGGGTCTGAATACTTCCCAAAGGCACTGTGTTTATTGCGCCACCAGAGGAGGTTTAAGATACCATGGTTATGTCTTGGATGCTTGATGGATCTAAGATATTTTCTGCCATCACAGGATTTCCATGTTCATCACCAAACCACACTCTCTACCACTCAGTCTCACCGTTAAATTGTTTCTCACCCCAAAACAGTGCTGCCAACTCCTGTCCAAACTCCTGTCCGTCAAGTCCCCGAGGGGCGGGTCTGTCTGGCTATAGGATGGGCCGTGTACTGACCGCTGACCTCATCAATGAGAACTCCCAATCAGACGAAAAGGACTGCTCGGGAGGAGACAGCCCCAAGGTGAGACACCAGCAACACAGGGGCGCATCCCAATAGTCTAAAGTGGCTTCCTCTCTATTCCTCACACGCTGATATGAAGAGGTCAGTCAAAGCAGTATAATTGAAGCCAAATGAGAGACCTGACCTTACAGAGAATTCCACTTTAGACGGTTGAAATGCACACCTAGTACTGGGGTGAACCGGTGATGTGGAAGCATTCAGAACGTTGAAAATAGAAATGAGACTAATAGAGCTAAACAAATCCCTGCTCTGCCTGACAGTCGTGTCTGTTCTACACAACGCGTTTCTATCTCCACGTTCTGTAATGTGGCACCCTCCTGAACACACCCCTGACTCCATTGTCTTTAGAGGTAGATCCTAGGGTGATGGGGAACAAACATTGGTTTTGTTTTGGTTCTCTGGGATGGGTTACTCATTGAAGTCCAAAAGTTGCCCAATGTTGGTGAAAATGTAGACTTTAGAGTAACGAATCCTGTTGAACTATAACTCTCCTTGCTTTCCAACGTGTGTGTGAGGAACGTGAAACTGAAAACCAAACTCTTGAACCTTTAAAAAAATTAAAACGTTTATTGACCCAGATAAACACATGCAATACATACACATCAATCATAACACAAATCTAATCAAATATCTGGAGCATGAAAGAAAATGCTTTCTCCATTTGTTCTGTCCTCAGGATGACTCCAAGCCACCGTATTCCTATGCCCAACTAATAGTCCAGGCTATCACCATGGCCCCCGACAAGCAGCTGACTCTCAATGGGATTTACACGCACATCACCAAGAACTACCCCTACTACAGGACTGCAGACAAGGGCTGGCAGGTCGGTGAATCCACCCTGTATTTCATGCTGCTGTGGTATATTTCTCTTCAAACCAGACAAACTGACATCTTTCTAAGTCATCCAGTCTCACTTTATCCATCACAACCTGTCTCTTTCATGTACAGTAGGGGAAAAAAGTATTTAGTCAGCCACCAATTGTGCAAGTTCTCCCACTTAAAAAGATGAGAGAGGCCTGTAATTTTCATCATAGGTACACGTCAACTATGACAGACAAATTGAGAAAGAACAATCCAGAAAATCACATTGTAGGATTTTTAATGAATTTATTAGCAAATTATGGTGGAAAATAAGTATTTGGTCACCTACAAACAAGCAAGATTTCTGGCTCTCACAGACCTGTAACTTCTTCTTCAAGAGGCTCCTCTGTCCTCCACTCGTTACCTGTATTAATGGCACCTGTTTGAACTTGTTATCAGTATAAAAGACACCTGTCCACAACCTCAAACAGTCACACTCCAAACTCCACTATGGCCAAGACCAAAGAGCTGTCAAAGGACACCAGAAACAAAATTGTAGACCTGCACCAGGCTGGGAAGACTGAATCTGCAATAGGTAAGCAGCTTGGTTTGAAGAAATCAACTGTGGGAGCAATTATTAAGAAATGGAAGACATACAAGACCACTGATAATCTCCCTTGATCTGGGGCTCCACGCAAGATCTCACCCGTGGGGTCAAAATGATCACAAGAACGGTGAGCAAAAATCCCAGAACCACACGGGGGGGACCTAGTGAATGACCCGCAGAGAGCTGGGACCAAAGTAACAAAGCCTACCATCAGTAACACACTACGCCGCCAGGGACTCAAATCCTGCTGTGCCAGACGTGTCCCCCTGCTTAAGCCAGTACATGTCCAGGCCCGTCTGAAGTTTGCTAGAGTGCATTTGGATGATCCAGAAGAGGATTGGGAGAATGTCATATGGTCAGATGAAACCAAAATAGAACTTTTTGGTAAAAACTCAACTCGTCGTGTTTGGAGGACAAAGAACACCATACCTACTGTGAAGCATGGGGGTGGAAACATCATGCTTTGGGGCTGTTTTTCTGCAAAGGGACCAGGTCGACTGATCCGTGTAAAGGAAAGAATGAATGGGGCCATGTATCGTGAGATTTTGAGTGAAAACCTCCTTCCATCAGCAAGGGCATTGAAGATGAAACGTGGCTGGGTCTTTCAGCATGACAATGATCCCAAACACACCGCCCGGGCAATGAAGGAGTGGCTTCGTAAGAAGCATTTCAAGGTCCTGGAGTGGCCTAGCCAGTCTCCAGAACTCAACCCCATAGAAAATCTTTGGAGGGAGTTGAAAGTCCGTGTTGCCCAGCAACAGCCCCAAAACATCACTGCTCTAGAGGAGATCTGCATGGAGGAATGGGCCAAAATACCAGCAACAGTGTGTGAAAACCTTGTGAAGACTTACAGAAAACGTTTGACCTGTGTCATTGCCAACAAAGGGTATATAACAAAGTATTGAGAAACTTTTGTTATTGACCAAATACTTATTTTCCACCATAATTTGCAAATAAATTCATTAAAAATCCTACAATGTGATTTTCTGGAAAAAAATTTCTCATTTTGTCTGTCATAGTTGACATGTACCTATGATGAAAATTACAGGCCTCTCTCATCTTTTTAAGTGGGAGAACTTGCACAATTGGTGGCTGACTAAATACTTTTTTCCCCCACTGTACATCTTTCTGTTCTAGAATCTGATCTGTTTCTCTCGCTTTCATCATTCTCACAATATGTCGCTTTTGTGTTCTAGAATCTCAATTCGCCATAACCGTACCATAGTAATGAATACTGTCTCTCTCTACTGTGTTCTAGAACTCGATCCGTCACAACTTGTCTCTGAACCGCTACTTCATCAAAGTGGCTCGGTCTCAGGAGGAGCCGGGTAAGGGATCGTTCTGGAGGATCGACCCCTCATCAGAGGGCAAGTTGTGTGAACAGGCGTTCAGGAAGCGCAGGCCCAGGGGGGTACCCTGCTTCAGGACCCCACTAGGACCACTCTCATCCAGGTAAAAATCGTTTTCACTATAAGTCAGATGTTCCTGTATTTCCCTGTATATTTCCCTCTCGTATATACTGTAGTTTGAAATAGCATGCAGTTCTACAGCAGTATATTAACTCACCACAGTTTGGCAGTGCAGGTAGATGAAATTATTTGTCTGTCTGGGACACTGAGCTCTAAAGGAGTCAATGGGCTCTGGGTAGGATGTTTATTTTTGGCATGTAGAACACAAAGATGAATGGACACTCACTTTTGCTAATCATTCTAATAGTCTACCTGCTGTTCTCCCTTCAGGAGTGCCCCGGCCTCTCCTAGCCACACAGGGGGACTGTCAGCCCACTCCAGTGGTGTGCAGACCCCAGAAAGCCTGTCCAGGGAGGGTTCCCCTGTGCCCATGGACCCAGAGCCAGCCCGGGCCATAGCCCCCACCACAGCCACTGCCCTACAGCCCAAACTAGCTGTCATCCAGGAGGCCCAATTCGCTCCTGGTGAGCTATGTTATGTTGGAGGTTGTTGTTTCAACTGTGTTGGTGGGTGGTTAACAACTCCACTTCTTGTCTGACCTCTGATTCTTGTCTCTGATAGGCTCCCCTCTGAACAGCCAGCCGGTGCTGATCGCCATGCAGCGACAGTTGCCCCAGACGACCATGAAACCTGTTACCTACACCATGGCAACACCTGTCATGACAACAGCTGTAAGCTCCGCCCCCGTCATGCAGACGGTGCATGTACTCCAACAGATCCCAATGGTCACCATGGCTACTATTGCTGCTACACAGAACTCCGTCGTTACCGTAAAGACAGAACCGCAGGAGAACAGAGGGGGAGACCACAATGGGGTCAAAGGTGAGGAGACAGTTTAGCGTATAGATTTACAGTTACAGCAAAGAAAGAACATTTAAATGTAACAGTCCCTTATAAATGAAAAACTGTAGTCATATATCTCTGTGTTTCTCTCTTCCCCAGTCAAAGTGGAGCCGGTCCCAGCCGTCACTACTTCCTCTATAGTCAGGGCCAATCGCATCATCCAGACCTCCCAGGCCACGCCCCTAACAACGGTTACCATCTTGCAGCAGGCCCCCCTGGGCCAGCATCGGCTTCCTATAAAGACCATCACACAGAACGGGACTCGCCTGATCCCAATCACTACTGCTGCTAACACAGGTGAGACACACTCAAAATGGATGAAGCTTGTAAAAATGGCACATGATTGGAATGACATGTCTAAAATTACCAGCCTTTTCACTCAGTAGTGCTTGTTTATGTCAGGGTTGCCATGAATCCAGTAGTAAAACTCTCTCTCTCCCCTCTCAGCAGTGGTGAACCCCCTCCACCTGTTGGCAGCCCACGCCTCGGCCTCTGCATCACTGCCCACCAAGAGGCAGAACGGGGAGCTGGCCGACCCCCCCGAACCCAAGAGAGTCAAAATGGAGGACGGGAGCGAGAGCATAATCCCCGCTGTAAACAACAACTCACACACAAACAGAGACGAGGAGAATGGGGTTAGTGAAAAGGCCAGCGATGACTAGAGGTTCTGACCCCTCTCCTCAATGAGCCCCCTCCATCTGTTCTCCCCCCCGACCTGACTCCCACGCTGAACCACGTTGATCATTACTCTAAAGGGAGAAAAGAGATATGGATCCACCTCCGGACTACAGAATGTGTGACCAGTAGACAGACCACTCAACCACTCACAATTGGTATAAAAATAGGAAAATAATAATTGAATGAAGTTGCTAAAGAGGTGACATTGTTTTGGAGAGATTAAACCTTAAGAGAAGCGCGGTAAACCTTCATATACAAGTTACAAAAATAAAAAGTAAAAAAATATATGTTAACAAGATGAAAACGGAACTACCAGAATCACCAAGGCTTCCACTGCTGATTGGTAGGTTCCCCTGTCAGTTTTTTCCCAGCACATGCCCCCAAGGGAGGGATGTAGCCAATGGCGTCATCCCGGCAGCATGATAGACAAGCGCTTAATATTTGGAAAGAAATGACTTCAACAACCGTTAACAGTGGTGTATTCCTAAAGGGTGTGTGTGGAACCATTTCCTATATCTCTGGCAGCTAGCCTTCATGTTGACCTACCTAATGCAGTCGTGAGTGAGTAGAGATGTCGTATTTTGTTGTACACGTGTATCCTAGGATCGTCTTTGAGTGTACCACCCGTTTCCCAAGGCACAGACATTTTAGTAATAACCAATACTAAAAGCTATAAGAAATGAGGTCAAAAACATTTAACGTCACCTGATATTGTGGAATCTTTGTTCAGTGAAATGAATGTAGTCACCTTTTTCCTTCAAGAACACACTATTGAGTGGATTGTTTTTGTTTTTCTGTTGTCAAACACAAAATAAGTTTCCAAATCACTGAATATCTACAGATTTGTCATATTTTAACAAATATCCTATAAGAAAAAGTATATTTCCATGCGTGTTTGACCGTATGCTTCATCAATGCTTGCATGTTACTGAATTTAGAGAGAATGTACATGAGCAGATAACTGAATATGGAACTGAAGAAAATGAGACTGAATCTATGCTATATACTGTATGATTCTGACCAGTGCAGCACTTACCCTCTTCATTTCCTTTTTTATTTTATTTCCCTTTATTCTGTTTTCCCTGTCATCAATGGCTGTGTTTGTTACCTTTTGTGTTGAAAGTTGGCAGTCTCCTTGCTTGATTGTTTTATTCTGTTCAGGCTCCCTGAAGTCTCTTCAGATTGTATTTAGTTTCCGCGAGGAAAAACAAGTGATTTGTTTGTTCTGCTTCGGTGGGTAAATGCATCCTTTTTTTGGGGTATTTTTTTTATATATAAATTAATTTCAACCTCTGTCCTGTCGTACCGTTGTCTGTCTGTGTGTTTTTGACTCGCTCTGCTACTGATAAAGGCACATTCACACAGAGAAACGGACACTCAGTGTTTGTCGCCTTGTCAAAGGACATTGTTTTCAACCTGAGATGCCTTGACAAGGGGGCAAAAGCCAGCCACGGTGAGATCAACCATCCTTTTGCAAGGCGTCTCCGGGTTGACAGCGGTGGAAACCTTACCATTTTAATGTAACATCGGTGAATCTCTTATTTCCTCTAATGCAGTGGTCTTCTAGGGGCCCAAGCTACAGTCTGTTCTGTACCACTGGAGAGAAACGACACTACAGAGAAGCAGCTGCTTGGCAGATAGTTGACGGCTCTGCCTGGTGTTGAGATTAGGGAATACTAGTCTAGTGCTAGGGAAGTAGGTAGGACATGGTTTGTTTTCACCGTGACTGTAGCTGCATTCCTAGGATTTTCACTGGTGTTCCAGGAAGTCACTGCAGGCCAGATGTGTGGGAGACCTAGGGAGAACACTTCCTCTATGAAACGGCACCCTATTAAACATTTGAGTCATTTACGAGATGCTCTAATCCAAAGCGATTTACAGATAGCGTGTTCATTTTAAAATGGCTATGTGAGACAACCACATATCACAGTCATAGTAAGTATATGTTTCTTCAAAGTAGCTACCAGCAAAGTCAGAGCGAATAAGGGGAGGGGGGATAAAGTGTCACGTGTGTGTGTTAACTCACAACGTTTTATTTTTTTTTGGAGGGTGCGACGAGAGTATATACAGTGGGGAGAACAAGTATTTGATACACTGCCGATTTTGCAGGTTTTCCTACTTACAAAGCATGTAGAGGTCTGTAATTTTTATCATAGGTACACTTCAACCGTGAAAGACGGAATCCAGAAAATCACATTGTATGATTTTTAAGTAATTAATTTGCATTTTATTGCATGACATAAGTATTTGATCACCTACCAACCAGTAAGAATTCCGGCTCTCACAGACCTGTTAGTTTTTCTTTAGAAAGCCCTCCTGTTCTCCACTCATTACCTGTATTAACTGCACCTGTTTGAACTCGTTACCTGTATAAAAGACACCTGTCCACACACTCAATCAAACAGACTCCAACCTCTCCACAATGGCCAAGACCAGAGAGCTGTGTAAGGACATCAGGGATAAAATTGTAGACCTGCACAAGGCTAGAATGGGCTACAGGACAATAGGCAAGCAGCTTGGTGAGAAGGCAACAACTGTTGGCGCAATTATTAGAAAATGGAAGAAGTTCAAGATGACGGTCAATCACCCTCGGTCTGGGGCTCCATGCAAGATCTCACCTCGTGGGGCATCAATGATCATGAGGAAGGTGAGGGATCAGCCCAGAACTACACGGCAGGACCTGGTCAATGACCTGAAGAGAGCTGGGACCACAGTCTCAAAGAAAACCATTAGTAACACACTACGCCGTCATGGATTAAAATCCTGCAGCGCACGCAAGGTCCCCCTGCCCAAGCCAGCGCATGTCCAGGCCCGTCTGAAGTTTGCCAATGACCATCTGGATGATCCAGAGGAGGAATGGGAGAAGGTCATGTGGTCTGATGAGACAAAAATAGAGCTTTTGGTCTAAACTCCACTCGCCATGTTTGGAGGAAGAAGAAGGATGAGTACAACCCCCAAGAACACCATCCCAACCGTGAAGCATGGAGGTGGAAACATCATTCTTTGGGGATGCTTTTCTGCAAAGGGGACAGGACGACTGCACCGTATTGAGGGGAGGATGGATGGGGCCATGTATCGCGAGATCTTGACCAACAACCTCCTTCCCTCAGTAAGAGCATTGAAGATGGGTCGTGGTTGGGTCTTCTAGCATGACAACGACCCGAAACACACAGCCAGGGCAACTAAGGAGTGGCTCCGTAAGAAGCATCTCAAGGTCCTGGAGTGGCCTAGCCAGTCTCCAGACCTGAACCCAACCGAAAATCTTTGGAGGGAGCTGAAAGTCCGTATTGCCCAGCGACAGCCCCGAAACCTGAAGGATCTGGAGAAGGTCTGTATGGAGGAGTGGGCCAAAATCCCTGTTGCAGTGCGTGCTAACCTGGTCAAGACCTACAGGAAACATATGATCTCTGTAATTGCAAACAAAGGTTTCTGTACCAAATTTTAAGTTCTGCTTTTCTGATGTATCAAATACTTATGTCATGCAATAAAATGCAAATTAATTACTTAAAATTCATACAATGTGATTTTCTGGATTTTTGTTTTAGATTCCGTCTCTCACAGTTGAAGTGTACCTATGATAAAAATTACAGACCTCTACATGCTTTGTAAGTAGGAAAACCTGCAAAATCGGCAGTGTATCAAATACTTGTTCTCCCCACTGTAGTGCACTACCTTTGGTCTACATCACCCTGAACAAAAGTAGTGCACTGGGCCTCCCGGGTGGCGTAGCGGTCTAAGCCACTGCATCACAGTGTTGTGGTGTCACTGCAGCCCGGGGTTCGATCCCAAATGGCTGGCGCACAATTGGCCCATCGTAGTCCGGGATAGGGGCGGGTTTGGCTGATTTTGGAATGAGATGTTTGACGAGCAGGTGTCCACATACTTTTGCTCATGTAGTGTATGTCCGTATGCTGACGCACACAGTGAACTCCAAAAGTATTGGGACAGTGACACATTTGGCTCTGTACTCCAGCACTTTGGATTTGAAACGATACAATGACTGTGAGGTTAAAGTGCAGACTGTCAGCTTTAATTTGAGGGTATTTTCATCCACATCGGGTGAACCGTTTAGAAATTACAGCACTTTTTGTACATAGTCCCCCCCCCATTTAAAGGACCAAATGTATTGGGCCTAATTCACTAATGCGTATTAAAGTAGTCAAAAGTTTAGTATTTGGTCCCATATTTATGGCACGCAATAGCTTGTTACTTTACAAACTTGTTGGATGCATTTGCTGTTTGTTTTGGTTGTGTTTCAGATCATTTGTACCCAATAGAAATGAATGGTAAATAATGTATTGTGTCATTTTGGAGTCACATTGTAAATAAGAATGTTTCTAAACATTTCTACATTAATGTGGATGCTACCATGATTACGGATAATCCTGAATGAATCGTGAATAATGAGTGAGAAAGTTACTCACAAATATCATACCCCCCCCCCCAAAATGATAACCTCCCCTGTTATGGTGAGAGGTTAGTATGCCATGGCGGTATTTTATTTGTGCATCATTCAGGATTATCAGTAATCATGATACCATCCACATTAATGTAGAAGTGTTTAGAAACTTATTAGGGGAGGGGTTAACAGCTGTCTAGGGGAGGGGTTACCAGCTGGCTAGGGGAGGGGTTGGGAAGGAGTTAACAGCTGGCTAGGGGAGGGGTTAACAGCTGTCTAGGGGAGGGGTTAACAGCTGGCTAGGGGAGGGGTTAACAGCTGGCTAGGGGAGGGGTTAACAGCTGTCTAGGGGATGGCTTGGGGAGTTGTTTTCAGACCAAGCATGGTTCCTTCTAAACTAAAGTAACCTTGTGAATGCATATGCTGAAATAACATACTAAAACAGATCACACACTACCTTAAACAGAGTTACACACACTACCCCGGGTCATGTACAAATGTCCATACGAACATGACGTTTTATTCACAAATTTAAATGCAGGATTTTACAATCATTTTGAATTTGTCATATAAACAGGAGAGTTTGTGCCGCGTCCCTGTGTAGTTAAATGGTAGCATAGCATTGTGTGTGTGGTTTTTCTTCACATTGTGAAATGTGTAGGGATTAAATTCCCCCGGCATATGTACAATCAGAGCTGGATGCAACAAATGAAATGCATTCAGAGAGCGGTGCCCATTGAATTCAAACTGAAAGAGAAATGTGCGTCGGACAAATGACAAACACACTGATACAGAAAAATACATTGTAGTACTGCATTGTAAGGTCACATGGCCCAAAAAGCTGGATCTGATGCTGTGACAAACATGAGATCTAAAGTCAATACTGCTTGTAGATCCACAAATGTTACCATCATTTGTAGATGAGATCATTTATGCAGACGCTTGCTCAAGCTGACCAAGCAGAAGAGAGTTCTCGCTTCAAGAGATAAACTACACCAGTCAATTAAACCTCACAAAAAAGGAATGGGTGTGCATTCAGTCACACAAGGAGGTGGATTTTGGTTTAATTCAGCTAGAATGTGTCACTCATAAGACTTTAATCTTGAAAGCACATTTTTTAAATGTAAGCAAAGGGGGTGGGAACTGTATTTTCTATTCACTTTGATCATGGCAGAATATTGCAGCAGTTTCCACAATGACTGGGAAGGCTTGGTTCTGGGGAAACGGTTGTATTCATTCATGAACGGATGTATGATAAACATTTGTTTCTTTGAAATAATTAGGTCCGCTTAGGAAGAGATATGTCATTCAAAATCATCTGAGACTGATCAAGTTTCCGAGTTTGACCTTTACATTGAGTTTTGATCATAATCAAAAGTACTTGGGCCTAGATTCAATCCGTACCGCGGAAGAGCTGCGATACAGCGCGATTGACATTCATTTCCGATTGAGCCGACAGATGCACGGAAACGTCGCCTTTAAAAAGGTGCATAGCCGAAAAAGGGGCAATCGGATTGAATCTAGCCCGAAATCAGTGCTTTTGGTTTGGCTTATAGGTACTAACTAGAGTTCTAACTAATTTACCTCATCTTCTCTCCACAAGGGAGACTCATACTGTCAAAAATATTGCACATACATACATACATACATAGTAAGCAACAACATGAAACGTCAGGAAAGGGGAAACAATAACACATTCATCACCATGAGAGATGTCTTTTTCTATTCTGTACGATCTATATGCAGTAAGTTACATATGTTCAGTCTGGCGTATTCATTGTGTTTATACAGCGGGTAAAAGCTAACTCTAACTCTACCAGGGTGAGGTTTCACCAAGAGGAATCCCTGAGGTTAACCAGATAACCTAACCAACGTGAATAAAGCCTGAAGCATCAAGTTCATATAAAAATAGGAACTTTAAAGGGTGACTCAATTCTTCAACTGTAGGAAGATAATAGATCTTTCTAGATCTATTTCAAAATGTTTATCCATCTGGCTAACTCAAAGATCTTACCTTGTGAAATCCCACCCAAATATACATATGTACAGTGCCTTAAGGACGTATTCACACCCCTTGACTTTTTCCACATTTTGTTGTGATACAGCCAGAATTGAAAATTGATTAAATTGAAATTTGTTTGTCACTGGTGTACACACAATACCCCAAAATGTCAAAATGGAATAATGTTTTTCAAAATTTTTACAAAATAATTACAAATTAAAACTGACATGGACTCACTATGTGCAATAATTGAGTTTAACATTATTTTTGAATGACTACCTCATCTCTGTACCCCACACATACAATTATCTGTAAGGTCCATCAGTCGAGCAGTGAATTTCAAACACAGATTCAACCACAAAAACCGGGGAGGTTTTCCAAAGGAAACTGCTCAGGGATTTCACCATGAGGCCAATGGTGACCTTAAAACAGTTAGTTTAATGGCTGTGATAGGAGAAAACTGAGGATGGATCAACAACATTGTAGTTACTCCACAATACTAACCTAATTGACAGAGTGAAAAGAAGGAAGCCTGTAGAGAATAAAACTATTCCAGATCATGCATCCTGTTTGCATCAAGGCACTAAAATAATCCTGCAAAAAATGTGGCAAAGCCATTAACTTTTGGTCCTGAACACAAAGTGTTGTATTGGATTTGCCCCAAACATAACACATTACTGAGTACCACTCTCCATATTTTCAAGCATAGTGGTGGCAGCATCATGTTACGGGTATGCTTGTAATTGTTAAGGACTAGGGAGTTTTTCAGAATAAAAAAAAGAAATGGAATGGAGCTAAACACAGGCAAAATCCTAGAGGAAAAACTGGTTCAATCTGCTTTCCAACAGACACTGGGAAATGAATTCACCTTTCAGCAGGACAATAACCGAAAACACAACGCTAAATCTACACTGGAGTTGCTTACCAACAGAACAGTGAATGTTCCCGAGTGGCCGAGTTACAGTTTTGACTTAAATCTACTTGAAAATCTATGGCAAGACCTGAAAATGGTTGTCAAGCAATGATCAACAACCAATTTGACAGAGCTTGAAGAATTTTGAAAATAATAAAAAATGGGCAAATGTTGCACAATCCAGTTGTGGAAAGCTCTTATAGACTTACCCAGAAAGACTCACAGCTGTAATCGCTGCCAAAGGTGCTTCTACAAAGTATTGACTCAGGGGTGTGAATAGTTATATAAATGAGACATTTCTGTATTTCATTTTCAATAAATGTGCAAACATTTCTAAAAACATGTTTTCACTTTGTTATTATGAGGTATTGTGTGTAGATGGGTGCAATTTAAAAAATATTTAATCCATTTTGAATTCAGGCTGTAACACAACAAAATGTAGAATAAGTCAAGGGGTCTGAATACTTTCTGAAGACACATATGCGAGTATATACACACTCCACTCTTGATTCCGCTCAGAGGCACTCCCTATAGTTAGATTAGGTGGTATTAGTTTACTATATTTATTTTTCTATGTATCTACCTGTTAGAATCAACGCTATACCCCTTTAAAAAATAACCAGAATAATCGACCATCATCCTAAATTCCACGGAAGACATCTTTAAAAAGCAACAAAAATTAGTTTCCCTGTTTGGATCTCAGAGTTGCAGGACAAGGAGGTCCAGGTGCCATCAGTTAGTCTGTCCATCTGTCTGTCTTTCACTAGTTGTCCAAGGATGGTCTCTAAGTAGTTTGTGTCAGAGAGGGCATTGAGTTTATTCAATCGCTCCCTCCATCCGTTCTTTCGTCCTCTGTCGTTTCTGAGACGGTCTCCCCCTCTCCTTCCCTCTGACACTCCTCCATTGAAAGTCTATCAGCACTTGTAAGCAGATCCACCTAACCACCTCCTCCTTATGTCCATCCCCCTTGTCATCCTGCTCCAGAAAATAAACACGTCTGTCTTTCTGCAGGAGGTGGTTGGGTTAAAGGTCAACCCTGGACACATCTGTCTTTCTGCAGGAGGTGGTTGGGGTTAAAGGTCAACCCTGGACACGTCTGTCTTTCTGCAGGAGGTGGTTGGGTTAAAGGTCTGTCTTTCTGCAGGAGGTGGTTGGGTTAAAGGTCTGTCTTTCTGCAGGAGGTGGTTGGGTTAAAGGTCAACCCTGGACACGTCTGTCTTTCTGCAGGAGGTGGTTGGGTTAAAGGTCAACCCTGGACACGTCTGTCTTTCTGCAGGAGGTGGTTGGGTTAAAGGTCTGTCTTTCTGCAGGAGGTGGTTGGGTTAAAGGTCTGTCTTTCTGCAGGAGGTGGTTGGGGTTAAAGGTCAGATCTTCTCATCAGTCATCTCCAGGAACTGGGCGTAGACGTCTCGGGAACACTCCCCCTTCGGGTTGAACAGGAACTTGTAGTAGCTGCCGTCAGCACAAATGGCTGGGGGGGAAGGAAGGAAGAGAGAGAGACAGAGAGAGAGAGAGACAGAGAGAGAGACAGAGACAGAGACAGAGACAGAGACAGAGACAGAGACAGAGAGAGACAGAGAGAGAGAGAGAGAGAGAGAGAGAGAGAGAGAGAGAGAGAGAGAGAGAGAGAGAGAGAGAGAGAGAGAGAGAGAGAGAGAGAGAGACAGAGAGACAGAGAGACAGAGAGACAGTGAGGGAGAGAGACCCAATAAGAGAATGTACATCAGCTATATTCTGGTGTTGGCAGAAAACTATCCACAAATGTAAGAACACAGTTTCCTGCTCAAAGTCTAAAATAGTGTCAACAATAAAACAATCAAATAAGTGGTGTCAGGTCAACAATAAAATGTGTCAACATGGAAAAAATGTCACTCTGAATGTGTTTATAGACACTGGACAGGAAGCAGGAAGTAGCTGGAGTATGACTAACTTATGACTGCACTGGGCTCTGTTCCAGAGGTGTGCCAACACAAACATGTACACAGAGAGCGATACCACACCACACACACACACCTCACCTATGACAGAGTTGGGTTCTGTTCCGAAGGCACACACACACGGCGAATTTGATGGAACCTGGAACTTGGAGAAGCTCCACTTGGAGCTGAAGTACTTAGGAAGGAAACTGGCCGAGGCTAAGCTAAGGAAAAGAAAAAAAAGAGGAAAAAAAGGATTCAGGGATGTGTTTGGAATTATAGGAAACAAAGCAATGATTTGGGAATGGGTTTGGAATGGTGGCTGGTTTAAAGATTAACATTAAAAAGCAATGTGATAACTTCAAAGTTACTCTTCCAATAACATAGACAACTCTCTCAAAAAGAGCTTTATCACCACTGGCACCAAGGCAGTACTTCAATCTATGATCACTGTTGCAGTACTTGGACCTCTTAAGAGTTCCAGTCGAAAGTACATAGAAAGGTCAAAATGTTTGTCTCAGACAAATCAAATCAGACAGACCTGGACTGTTTGTTCCTGTTGGGGTCCTCTGCTGCGAATATGTGGACTGTCCCGTGGTCACTAGACAGACAGATGAGGGATGCGTCTTGATTGAAGTTGATGCTGGGGAGGGGAAATAGAGGGTTACCAATCAGGACTAGAACAACTTACTTACTTACTGTGACTAATATGTGGTTGTACCTAGCAACCTTAAGATAGACGCACTCTGGATCAGAGCATCTGCTAAATGACTCAAATGGAAACATTAGTTCATTTGTCACATCTAATATCAGGTGAAGACGACACCCTGGTTGGTTGGTTGGTCTCACCAGTAGATGTTAGCAGCCTGTGACCCTCGCCTCAACTCCTGAATCAGGTGACCTGCCATGGTGTCAAATATTCTGATCAGGGTCCCCTAGAGAGAGAAACAAACAGACACGGTGTTGGGAGTTGGTTATGCCTAGTCTACAAGCAACCATGACAACCAGTTCTAGATATAAAAGGTACCGTCTAAGCCCAGGAGTAGTGGTAGAAGGGTTAAGGACAATTCCACGGTAACAGAGTGATGTTAAACAAATGTATGTTAAACAAAAACCGAAGATTGCAAAGTTAAACAAACCATATAACTATGAACAGGAGTACATTGAACTATTTCCACTGAACATTTGACAAAAAAACATTTACTTGAACACTGCAAATGCAAAGTTGGGAAACTGGTACTGTTTGTGCCATCATTCTGTTACCAAACTTTGCATCCGCAGTGTTCTTCAAGTAAATGTGTTTTTGTACAATTTGCAGTGGAAATAGTTAAAAGTGCTCCTTTTGTTGTATGGTTTGTTTAACTCTGCAATCATTGGTTTTTGTTTGACATACATTTCAAAGTAAATCATCTGAGTCTCTGTGTCAGTCTGTTACTGTGAAATGTCCCTTTAGCCAATCAGTATTTTTAAAGGGGCTGTAGTACTTTCTCGGAGACGGTGGCTATCCTGGTCCCCTGCAGGTTGAGGGCGATGCAGCACAGCGCCCCCTCATGGGCGGGGATGTCCACTGGAGGCTTCTCTGTGTTGGCCAGGTCCACGATCTGCACGTGCCCAGAGTGGGTCCCCGGGAACGCCAGCAAAGAATTGTTACTGTTGGGACACAGCACACACAGACCTGAGGAGGGGGGGGACAGAGAGAGAGAGAGAGAGAGAGAGAGAGAGAGAGAGAGAGAGAGAGAGAGAGAGAGAGAGAGAGAGAGAGAGAGAGAGAGAGACAGAGAGAGACAGAGAGAGAGAGAGAGAGAGAGAGAGAGAGAGACAGAGAGAGAGACGTGAGGAGAAGCTACACATTACAACCATGTAACACTCTTGTAAAGGTTGTTTGTTTATTTCAATTATGAGCACGTCTAATATTGTATTTAGCAGGTTGGTTAGGAATCTGAGAGCTGCAGTAGACAGTAGATGGTCTGTCTGTATTGTAGTACTGACCTTTGGGGTTGAAGCAGGTCTCAAACACATGCAGCTGATGAGGGTTGTGGGTGAACGTGAACACTTTGATCATCGAGTCCAGGACCACCACGATCCTGAAGACATGAGAGAGATACAGACATTAGGCTAAAGATTTTTCGTCCGCTAACATACAGCAATCCAATGGGGGAAACATTGGTAAGAAAACATTTCACTACTCCTGACACCGACATACTACCTTCTAATATTCCCTTTAAAAAGTGACCTAAAAAGGTGAACGTCTTAACAGTCATTGCTGTTCAGGCAATTCCAGAGTAGTCCTCTCTAAAAACAACAAGGATCTATACTGTGTTACACCATTACTGCATCAGGACCTAGTAGTGTATAACTACCAACCAATTACTATGTAATGACTGCCAATCTAACAGGTTCTGGGCCTAAGAAGAGGGAGTGCAATCACAGCCGGCTATTACTGTACTGGTATGAGCAGAAGGTAGTCTAGAGGTTAAGAGCGTTGGGCCTGTAACCCAAAGGTCGCTGGTTCGAATCCACGAGCCAACTAGCTGGGGGGAAAAATCTGTCGATGTGCCCTTGAGCAAGGCACTTAACCCTAATTACTCCTGTAAGTCACTCTGGATAAGAGCATCTGCTAAATGACTAAAACGTAAAAATGCAAAATACTGGTACCATCTCCCACCCTCTGTCCTGTAACTAAGGCTACATCTCATATGATACCCTACTCCCTATATATTGCCCTGCATTACTTCCAACTAGATCGAATGAAATTACATTTTATTCGTCACATGCTTCGCAAAACAACAGGTGTAGACTAACAGTGAAATGCTTACATGTGGTAGCAATGCTTATGTGATCGCTGTGTGTCATTGATGCCATTGATGATGAAACACAACGACTGCATTCCTAATTGGTCGTAAAGAGGGAGTTAAAGTGGTACTAAATTCGTACAAAAATTGTGAGTACATTTGAGTCAATGGGTGTTTCTCAAAATGCATACTCCCGTGCTCCAAGCACGCAAATTGGAGCACGGGAGGGTCGGAGTATGAGTCCAAATCAAAGTATGCGAAACGGAGCACGGAGGGCACTTCTTGAATGCGTACTCCATTTGTACATATTTTGAAGCATGTATCGATGCAAGTTTCAATGGAAAGTATGCAAAGAAACATGGTGCAACCACGTAAAAAACGACGCAAAATGTATTGAAATTAATGATGGACATTATTTGAGCTGAAGCAAGAAAATACACTCCGACTTCGGAATGAAATGTTGCCTTTTCATATCTCATATGTTGCCGGACTACAATACTTTATCTTGATACGTTAATAAATACATGCTGTGTTCATTTTGGCATGTTTACCATAGTAAGTCAATAGGGCTAACTGGCTAGCTACTACTGTTAGCTAGCCACGAAGAATTGTCAGCTAGCTACCCACAAAGAATTGACATCTATTTTGCATAATATTAGTTGTAGGTATTTTTGCCTGTTAAACTATCTGGCTAGCTAGATTATTACAATGAACATATCTAGCTGATAATTATGAAGTAAAATGTTTTCTTTGTGTAGGTCTTGTTTCGTCTCTATTGTTGCCATTGTTCTGGCTGGAAGAAGGTTCAGTGAATAGGGAGGTGAAGCGTGAGGTAATACAGGAGGGGGAGTGCGAGTCCTTCTCAAATGTAATGTTTTGTGCATTCTACACACTCTCGTCCTCACAAGAACGTACTCAAGAGAACGCTGTCGGAGAACGCACTCGGAGCATGAGAGTGTGGCGCACGGTAGTATGCATTTTGAGAAATATTGGCACTCAACACTGCTGATTGAAACAACACAAGAAAAAACATGTGGAAGGTGTTCGTACCTGTCCCTTCGAAGCTTCACTGCTTTGACCTCCGTGGAGAACTCGATTTCTATAACCGTCTTTTTCTTCAGGTCATCCCAGATCATTACTTGAGGAAAGTATCGGAGGACATGGTGGGATTAACAACAGTCAAGACTAACATGACATGAGGTTTGTCTGTAGTGTCAGACCAATGTAAGGAAATAACTGGAATACGGTCAATCTGATGGAAAAGTCTACCTTTAAGAGATCATTGAAACATTTCAAACAGATAAAAGTGTTATTTTGAGGGTTCCAAAATATATTTATTATGCTCATAGTTCATAGATACAGGCAAGTTCAACACAAGCATCTCACACACAGTAACCATACCTTTGTTAGGTGGGTATTTGGGCTTTTTCCCTCCTCCGACCAGCGCTAGGTAGTTACACCTGAACAGCATCTCCACATGCCCGACCCCGCCCTCCATGAACTCTGGAAGACACACACAACCACATTATTGCCAATTAAAGCTGTCAATCTGAGTAAACCGACCCAATGAGAATCAAGGATGTTGCCTCAAACACCACCACAATTGTCAAAAACATTATTCCGAAAAGATCTCTAAATGTTACTAGAAAGATCCATCCCTGATAATGAGGATTTAAATAGTTTTAATATCTCAAGGTTTTACTTGTTTTCGTGTAAGTAGCAGACAGCCAATAGCAGACAACTCCTCAGTCCATCTGCATATTAAAACAAGCCTTTCCAGCATGCATGATGCATCGCTGTAAAAAACCCAATATCCTAGCACCTGCACACATAGGTAAAGGCTGTACAATTACACAGAAAAGTGTTTGTTTTAAATAATGCTGGGCAGGAACAAAAGCCTGCACACCCTGCAGCAACCCAACAGGACCAGGTTATCCCTGGCCTATAGGCTAATCATTTCCCTACAGTACTAAAGACATTACAGTAAGCTGTCATTTTCCTATAGTGACTTTGGACCAGGTTGCGTGCGGAGTGAGGAGTCACATGTGCAGGGCTCAGTGGCGGAATTATTAACTTTCTCATCTAGCCCTCCTCATCCAAACCAGAGTACCAATCCAGCCACAGACAGATCCATCTCGTGTCACACACAGCAGGAGCAGGAAGGAAGTACCTTGGCTCTCGCCGTCACAATGCTGTGTCCCTGTGTGTAGCAAAATGGCCTTGATTTACTGGGAGCACTGCTACCGACCCATTGGGTTTATTTATGTATCAATAAAATAGTTAGCCCAGAACTTTTGATTAATAGTAAACTGTGGAAAAAGCACATTATGAACATGTATGACCTCACTAACTGTACGTCGCTCTGGATAAGAGCATCTGCTAAATGACTAAAATGAATAATATATTTTTTTTAAGGATATTTTTATTTTTATAGATGCTTTTTAATTAATAATAATTTATGTTTCATATTTGCTGTACAGTCATTATTTTCACATATACCTACCTTGTTTTTCTTTCTCTTTGAGTGGGTCTGCGTTGTACACTCTAAACCCATTCTCCATTCCACAAGCAAAGCATCCTGGAAGGAGAACAGAAAATACCAGTGGTTAGAACAACCCTGATCGAAGCTAGGTCCAAGTCAATTCACTGTGTATGAACAACCCAAGATAATCACTGCTTTTGTGCCACAATGTGTATCTGTCTTCGAAGACATCGTGATTATATGGGAGGTCAACTAAGGACAGACTATGCTTCCATTCAGCCTCCTATCTGTTCCTGTTCTTTCGCTCTATCCTACCAGATTTGGAGTTTGTCCTACTGCTCCAGTAACCTGATGCTCAGCTGGTAGAGCACGGCGCTTGTAACGCCAAGGTAGTGGGTTCGATCGCCGGGACCACCCATACACAGAAATGTATGCACGCATGACTGTAAGTCGCTTTGGATAAAAGCGTCTGCTAAATGGCATATTGTTATTATATTATGCTGCCTGTGAGGAATGCACACACAGTGGGCATTGAACAGAGTATTAACTACCAGTCATTTCTTTGTTTGGAAGGAAACCCATTCATTCACTGCTCAGTGAAGAAAAGCTGACTAGAGCCACCTAGATCCACCCACCCTCACAGCTTGAGCTACCTAGCCATATTTTGATGTAAACTCTTTAGTTTAGCAGTTGTCAAACTAACGTTATAACCACAGATAAAATGGGAAAGTTCTACCATCTTTGCTATAATGTTACCTATGCAGCTAAGTTAGCTAGCTTGTTAACGACAGAGAGGCGCTAAAGATTAGGACATTTGACAACCCTGCAAGTATATACGGTAAAGTGATTAGTAACGTTATGTTGGCTATTTACAACATACATGTAAAGAAAGTTTAGAATATGTTTATTTGAATATGTTTAGAATATATCATTAGTGCAAACGTTATCTTGTCAACAACAGTGGAACCCCCACAGATATCTTTCCTGGCGTTACGTTGTTAGTGATGGTTCCGTATCATTAAAATATAAATGTGAGAGAGCCTAACAGATCCATGACATTTAGCTCGCTCTGGTCATGATGTTACATGTAAATTATGTTACATGTAATATTATTTAGTTTGCTCAAATGACAATCAAATCACTTTCACAACAACTGAATATGGCTAGAGAACAACTAGCGAGCTAGCCAGCGTAGGCTGAGTGTAACGTTTAAAGTTAACGCCCGGCCTCACGTCGGTAGCGTGGCATCGACGACAGAATTGTCAAAAGACGATTTCGATGAAGAAACCATTTCTCACCATGATCCTGGTTGAATCCAGCATACAAGAGTCCGTTCCCATGTGCATTTGATGGTAGTAAATTCATTACTTCTATCAGATAATCACAGTCAACCGAATGTTAACAGAATGCTAGCTAGCGTTGCTCCTGTGCCACAGACAGCCAGCCAGGAAAAACAACAGAGCCAAAGAGATAAAGCTCTTGGTTCCAGGACGCTCAAACGAGTACCGATCGATCGATCGATTGGGAGTGGGAGTTTCAGTACTAGACCAAAGACTGAAACAACTTTTTTTAACCTTTATTTAAACAGGGAAGAAGACATATTGAGACCTGGGTATCTTTTTCAAGTGCGCCCTGTATGATACAACATAAATATACACATTAAACGCAACATGTAAAGTGTTGGTCCCATGTTTCATGAGCTGAAATAAAAGATCCCAGAAATTTTCCTTTTGCACAAAAAACTTATTTCTCCCAAATGTTCTGCTCAAATGTGTTTACATTCCTGTTAGTGAGCATTTCTCCTTTGACAGGATAATCCATCCACCTGAAAGGTGTGGCATATCAAGAAGCTGATTAAACAGCATGATCATTACACAGGTGTACCTTGTGCTGGGGACAATAAAAGGCTGCTCTAAAATGTGCAGTTTTGTCACACAACACAATGCCACAGATGTCTCAAGTTTTGAGGGAGCGTGCAATTGGCATGCTGACTGCATGAATGTCCACCAGAGCTGTTGCCAGAGAATTGAATGTTCATTTCTCTGCCGTAAGCCGTATCCAATGTCGTTTTAGAGAATTTTGCAGTACATCCAACCGGCCTCACAACCGCAGAGCACATGTAACCACTCCAGCTCAGGACCTAAGGACAGATCGAAATTTACTGGGGTGGGTGGGGGGGGTTACTTGGTACTGTTTTGGTACTTATGCACTCTGCTTTTCCGCGCGCTAACTTTTACTATACCACAGACCAATATAGTCTACCAGTCTGTTCTATCCTGCCCTCTATCCACCATTCATAGTGACAATAGTGGTAGGTGGATAGTTTTTCCAGATCTGCAATAGGCTAACTTGCAACCTAATGCTTCAATATAGCCTATTGTTATTTAACTTTCAAAATGTATTACCTTTTATATTTGGCATTAACGCAACCAGTCACAATGTTTTAATCTGATTAGGCTACTTTAAAAGTCTCCTGTAGTCATGCGCACGTTCGTCCAAAATATAGTTCCAGCATCCTCAAAATGGCTTGACATTAACCAGGTTTCCATCCAACATTTTTTATCAGAGTAAAGTACGTTGGCTAAAAAATGTCAAGACATCATGGGAAAGCTTGATGCTCCTTTCAATAATTATTGAGGGTCTTATTCTGGTGACATCAAATCCAATTTTATTTGTCACATACACGTGTTTAGCAGATGTTGTTGCGGGTGTAGCGAAAATGCTTGTTAAGAGCTAGTCGCGAGGCCGCCATCTGCTTGGCTGCCGTTTTGACAAAGAAAATGTATTTTGCACGTTTGTCCATAATAATCTCATCATGTAGTAGGCTATAAGCACACTGTATCTGCGAGCTGTTGGCTAGAATACAGGTGCCAATACCATAGTGCACAATTTTTTTGTGACTAAACCATCAGAAGGCCTAGAGTTGAAAATGGATGGAAACAAATTTAATTTGTATTTTTTTATCCGGTACATGGGAATTTATCCCCCAAAGTATTTTTTTTGTGCATTACCTATTTACGCACAGACTTATATCCGCAACAAGTCAATTTGATGGAAACACATCTCTGATGGGAAAATGTGCATATGTTTTTTATGCAGATTTTTGAATATTCAAGTGGAGGCTGGTGGGAGGAGCTATAGGAGGACGGGCTCATTGTAATGGCTGGAATAGAATAAATGGAACGGTATCAAACACATAAAACATATGGAAACCACATGTTTGACTCTGTTCCAATTGTGCCATTCCCTCCTGTAGCTCAGTTGGTATAGCATGGCGCTTGCAACGCCAGGGTTGTGCGTTCGTTTCCCACGGGGTGCCAGTATGAAAAATGTATGTACTCACTAACTGTAAGTGGCTCTGGATAAGAGCGTCTGTTAAATTACCCAACACATTTTTTTCCAGCTATTACAATGAGCCCATCCTCCTATAGCTACTCCCACCAGCCTCCACTTGAATATTCACATAAAAGTCTGTCACCAATTGGGTGGAAACCTGGCTATAGACACCCTAAAGACTCAAGTGCGCCAGTCCAGTGTCACTTTGATTATGCCTGTACTTCAAGGTTCACCAGCAGCCCCATACATCTAAAGACTAAGTTACAGACCAGCCAAAACAAGCTGGTAAGAATTGTACTTAAACTCTCGCCTCATACTCATCTGGAGGTCAAGCATTTTTCTCTGTAATGTGTCCGTATCTTGGTAATTTTATATTTATTTATGTAAAGAAATAGGGACCACAATGGAAATAATTCCCCGAACTTTATTTTGCAATCCTGGTCACTTTAAAAAATCTTGTATACAGTATGTATTTTTTAAACTGACAAATAAAATCAATCAATCCAAACCGTGCAGCGACCATTTGATGAATGGAAAGAGACATCTGTTACAAATCAACAAAAAGTTTAATGACATTCAGAGATCGTCAAGCCAACTATCAATACTGGGTAGGCCCACAAGGTAGGAAGGGATGCATTTTCTGTTTGTTGAAATTAACATAGTCTATTTATTGAGATGTTGAAAACCATGATAAACCATGTTTATTGGTTGTGTGGTGCATTGGCACAGAAACCTGTTGGTGGGAAATTTGTTGCATATATATATTATATAATTATAAACATGGCATCAAAATGTTGAAAATCAGATTTTACCCTAGCCAGTAGCCCTGCATGACATCGACTGTGCCACAAAAGCATGCTGAAGTGGCAAAGTTGATATCCACGTTTATAAACACAGAGTTGCTACAGTTATTGTTATTTGTGGTCGTAAACATTATTTTGAGTTAATTATATGAGGGGGGAGTATGTGTGAAATTTATTTCACAGTACAAGGGGATGGTCATGTAAAAAAATAAAATTTTAAAAAAGGACATTGGGAGGGGGGTGCATTTTTCTTAATGACACCTTGGAGTTGGACCAGCCTCCCCCATAAAATTTCGAATTTCCCCTTAGCAGATGAACATTGAACACCGTCCGGTCCTATTGAACTACACCCCCCAGTAGCAGAGGTTGAACTGCACCCCCCAGTAGCAGAGGTTGAACTGCACCCCCCAGTAGCAGAGTTGTGAAGTTTCACCACTGCACTTTCACCTTCTCAACCAAAAGATGAAAACAAATTCTTAATTTTGTACAATTACAAACTTATCAATGTGACATTTGATAAAGTACGACTGGGGTTTATATATAAATGCCTGGATCATTTCAATTTGGGAGAATCTCTTATAAAATGGGTCAAAATCATGTATAGTAACCCTAGGTGTAAAATAGTAAATAACGGCTATTTCTCAGAAAGTTTTAAACTGTCAAGAGGAGTGAAACAAGGTTGTCCACTATCAGCATATCTATTTATTATGGCCATCGAGATGTTAGCTATTAAAATCAGATCCAACAATAATATCAAGGGATTAGAAATCCAGGGCTTAAAAACACAAAGGTGTCATTGTACGCTGATGATTCATGTTTTCTTTTAAATCCACAACTAGAATCCCGCCTCATAGAGGATCTAGATACATTTTCTAACCGCTCTGGATTACAACCAAATGATGATAAATGGACTATATTACGCATTGGATCACTAAAAAATACAATGTTTATATTATCATGTAATTTACCAATAAAATGGTCTGATGGTGATGTGGATATACTCGGAATACATATCCCAAAGGAAACAAATGATCTCACTCCAATACATTTTAATAGAAAGTTAGCAAAAATAGATAAGATCTTGCTACCACGGAAAGGTAAATACCTGTCAATTTGTGGAAAAATCACCCTGATTAACTCTTTAGTATTATCCCAGTTTACCTATTTGCTTATGGTCTTGCCTACGCCTAGCGAACAGTTTTTTAAATTATATGAGAAAAAAAAAATATTCCATTTTATTTGGAACGGCAAGCCAGACAAAATTAAACGGGCCTATTTATATAATGAATATGAATTCGGAGGACAGAAATTATTAAATATTAAAGCATTAGACCTATCACTAAAAGCTTCAGTCATACAAAAGTTATACTTAAATCCGAACTGGTTCTCTAGCAAATTAGTAAGATTGTCTCACCCAATGTTCAAGAATGGCCTTTTTCCCTTTATTCAGATTACAACCTCTCACTTTCAGTTATTTGAAAAGGAAATAATCTCCCAAATATCACTATTTCTAAAACAAGCCATAGAAAGTTGGTTGCAATTTCAATTGAATCCTCCAGAAACGACAGAACAAATAATGCAACAAATATTGTGGTTAAACTCAAATATACTAATTAACAAAAAAAAACTATTTTTTTTGACAAAATGTTTAAAAAAGGTAGAATCTTCGTAAATGATATCATCGGTAGGACTGGTGGAGTTATGTCGCACATGCAGCTAACAAAAACATATGGAAATGTCTGCTCTACCCAAAATTACAACCAAATAATTGCAGCCTTACCGCAAAAATGGAAGAGGAAAGTGGAAGGGGGAGAAAGTAAGGAACTTGTCTGTCGGCCTTGCATTAAAGAACATAATTGGTTAAATAAAACTGTGATGAATAAAAAAGTATATCAGTTTCATTTAACGACCAAAGGATTGACAGCCGTCCCATATAGATTGCAAAATAGTTGGGAAGAGATTTTTGGCGTACCGATCCCATGACATAGTGTTTATGAACTGATACGCAAAACGACACCGGATTCAAAACTTAGAATCTTTCAATTTAAATTATTATATACAATTCTTGCTACCAATAGAATGTTATTTATATGGGGGATACAATCTTCCCAGCTCTGCAGATTTTGCTGCGAAGAGACAGAATCATTAGATAATTTGTTTTGGTACTGTCCATTTGTAGCTTGTTTTTGGACACAGGTCCAGGAATGGCTAAAGGATTGCAATATTTACCTGGAGCTAACCTTGCAGATAGCATTACTGGGTGATCTGAAAAGTCATAGTCAATTGATCAATAATATAATAATACTTTTAGCAAAAAAAATATTTTCAATTTACAATCTGTAGAAACAATGAGAATAGAAAGGTTCAGAACTTTTGTAAAACATCACAGTACAGTTGAAAAATATATGGCAAATAGAAATCCTATATGGATGGTGTTAAGAGATAGATGGGTGGTGTTGAATGGAGTTGAAGGATGGGACTAATAACAACTAACAACAACTAATAACAAGATAACTAATAATGTAAGCATACTGTGTCCATAATAAGTATATAGGTTGTAGGTTGAGAGCTTTTGTGAAAGAGCACAGTTAGAAAGATATGGCATATAGAAGCAAACCGGATGGACATCATGAAAATGATCGGAGAGGTTGAGAGTAGAAGAAGTTCAGGAGAAAAAACGAACAAAATATAATTATTGTAGCTCAGTTGGTAGAGCATGGCGCTTGCAACGTCTGGGTTGTGGGTTTGATTCCCACGGGGGGCCAGTATGAAAATGTATGTACTCACTAACTGTAAGTTGCTCTGGATAAGAGCGTCTGCTAAATGACTAAAATGTAAAAATAATGTAAATGTAAAATTGACTGTGTCCATAAAATGTTAGTATAAGCTGGAAGTAGAGGCCTAAGCATTGTTGTTCACTAATTTACTCCAATTAGGGAAAGGGTGGTGGGGTTGGAAAGTAATAAAGGGGAATATATATATATTTTTTAAAGGATATGTATGTGTATGTATGTATGTATGTATGTATGTATGTGAATGTATGTATATGTGTGTGTATGTATGTGTGTATATATGTGTATGTATATATGTATATATATATATAAAACATGGGGGATTGGAAGAGATGCAGACAATTACATTGATGGAAGTTACAATCTATCTGCAATATTAATATCTGCATCTTGCTCATCTCAATATCTCCCGTGCTGCTCTTGGCAACGTCATTTCGCTGCATCTATCTTTAAGCAAGCCAGGCAATGTTAGCAAAGATTTTATAACAACTCTCATTGTTCTATCTGTGACATTAGCTAGCTTATCAAGCTAGGTAAAATCTTAATGGGTGAAGATTTGGTCCGAATGCAAAAGCACTTGAACACAATGTCGGAGTTACGACACCCAGTTTCCCACAAGAACATCAATGCCCCATAATGCAATTATGCATACCCCTTTTAAACAGATTTCTTCATACTTATTTGAGCACTAAAATAACTCAGGCTGACACAAACAAACTAAATATTGCGAAAACAGTTTACATTCAAATGATTTGGGTATTTTAATTAAAAATAAATATTGATGTTTAAAATTATATGATATTTTTCATTCAGGGGCAAGTTTATCACCACGATCAATAAGATAATATTGATTATTTGGGCCTTTAAAAGCGTTTGCTGCAGTATGACGATATATCCTTTCGCAAAAAGCTAGTTTGCTAGTTGTCGCCAGTGACTGACGGATGGTGATAAAATTGTATTATTTTGAAGAAATAAAATGAAATATAAGAGGAACGCTAACCGCAACCCGAGTATATGACAGACATAACTACATTGTCGGTCTCCACCAGAGATATCTGAGGAAGTACACCAGAGACAGACATTGCTCCATTCAGATGAAATTTAGCTAGCCAGGTGCCAACCTGAAAAGGTAGATAGCTTGTTTGGCAACTCTCGCTCTAACCCATGACAGGTCCTTGGTAAAATTGGCCCTCGCGCGCGCGTGCTGTTCGTGCAAATCTACCTTTTCCATTCTCTATGGAAATCGTAGATCGAAAATGATGCTTTTAAACGTGAGCAATAATGGAATGAATTTGTATATTTGCTACTGAGCCCCAGTGGCCTAATGGATAAGGCACTGGCCTCCTAAGCCAGGGATTGTGGGTTCGAGTCCCGTCTGGGGTGGTTACATTTTGATCGCGCTATCCATTCGGTATGATAATATTCACGTAGGGAATGATGTAGCATGAATAAATATCAACTGCCTCAAAAACAGCCAGCTGTCAGCTTCCTGGTTGTCAATAATGGTATTTGTCTTACGTATAATGAAGCATGCCGTTACAATAGTTCAAAACATGTTGCAGTACAGCAAGCGAAATGTGGTTCTATGGTGTAATGGTTAGCACTCTGGACTCTGAATCCAGCGATCCGAGTTCAAATCTCGGTAGAACCTAACATTTTATCACGACGATGGACAAGATTTGTCACGTATTCCCAACGCACATTTGTCCTACCTACATTTACACCCTGTTAATGCATACGAGGTACTCGCTAGCTAGTTTGATTTTTCAAGACTATCTTGTCATAGCAAAACGATCTTGGCAACCGAGAAAAAACGTAACGGATTGATACATAGTAAAATGTTGTTTTCAACCCTCTCAATGTTCAGGGATGATTCAGTCCATTACTCTACAAGGACAATTGCCCCCTTTGTATATAAGAAAGAGAAACCTCCTCAGCCAATGTCCAAGTTTTAGTTATGGAAACCGAGCGTCTGACAACCCATAGGTTAGTGGATTTAGCAAGCTAGCTACACAATCATATACACTACATTACCAAAAGTATGTGGACACCTGCTCAATGAACATCTAATTCCAAAATCATGGGCATTAATATGGAGTTGGTCTCCCCTTTGCTGCTATAACAGCCTCCACTCTTCTGGGAAGGCTTTCCACTAGATGTTAGAACATTGCTGCGGGGACCATTCAGCCACAAGAGCATGGTGAGGTCAGTTACTGATGTTGGGTGAATAGGACTCACTTGCAGTCGGCGTTCCAATTCATCCCAAAGGTGTTCGATGGGGTTGAGGTCAGGGCTCTGTGCAGGCCAGTCAAGTTCTTCCACACCGATCTCGACAAAACATTTCTGTATGGACCTCGCTTTGTGCGCAGGGGCATTGTCATGCTGAAACAAGAAAGGGGTTCCTCAAATTGTTGCCACAAAGTTGGAAGCACAGAATGGTGTAGAACAGGGGTGTCAAACTCATTTTAGCTCAGGGGCCACATGGAGGAAAATCTATTCCCAAGTGGGCCGGACCGGAAAAATCATGGTATATATAACTTAAAAACAACAACTTCAGATAGTTTTCTTTGTTTTAATACGATCAACATACAACATAAAGCTGGAGCCTGAGGACAGTGTGTCCAAAATAGTACAAGCACAACATCACTATTAATCATAAAACACGTCAAGTTTATTTGAAAATTCTAAAGAAAAAGAACACACAAACACACAATGCCTCAGTGATTAACAGAACTGTTTCACAGATCACAGAACTATATCAGGGTGTCATTTCTCAGGCAGAAATGTAGATAAAAATAATGAAATCCTGTTCCCCAAACAAGTGCAAGAACCACAGAGTCAAGAATAGGTTAAATATACAAATAAAATAAAAACAATTAAAAACAATAGCACATCAACATAAAAACATATAAACATAAATCTGAAAGCGTTTCTCAAACTCCCGTAACGGTCCCGTTATTTTATCTTTGAACCGCTTCATGTCTGCCACATGTTGGGTCGCGCACACATTTTTCAGACAGGGGAAGTGAGCTGCATCACCACCGGCAAGTTGCGTCTCCCACAATGACAGCTTCAACTTGAAAGAACGTATGCTGTCATAATACTGCGTGACAACTTTGTTGCGCCCTTGCAGCTGTTTGTTCAAGTTATTCAGGTGCTCTGTAACATCCACCATAAATGCAAGGTCCTGCATCCATTCTGCGGAATGAAATTCTAACACTGGTTTGCCCTTTTCTTCCATGAACTGTTCAATTTCTTCTCGTAAATCAAAGAAACGCCTCAGCACAGCACCTCGGCTTAACCATCTTACCTCAGTGTGGTATGGCAGGCCATAGATGTGGTCTTTCTCTCTGAGAAGGCTGTCAAACTGACGGTGATTCAGGCTTCTGGATCGGATGAAATTAACAGTTTGGATGACCACCTTCATGACGTTATCCATCTTTAATGACTTGCAACACAAAGCCTCCTGGTGCAAAATACAGTGAAAAGTCAAAAAATCACGTCCTCCATTTGCAGATTGCACTTTCTCTCTGAACTTTGTCACAACGCCTGCTTTTTTCCCGATCATTGAGGGCGCACCATCTGTAGCCAGGCTGACAGCGCGGGACCAGTCCACTCCGACCCTGTCCAGCGCGCCCGACGAGAGCGGTAAAAATATCAGCTGCTGTCGTTGTATCTGTCATCGTCACCAACTCCACGAACTCCTCGGTGACGGTCAATGTCATCAACTCCGCGGATGAAAATGGCCAGTTGTGCAACATCTGTAATGTCCGTGCTTTCATCAATTGCAACCGAAAACGCAATAAATGACTTTACTTTTTGCTTCAACTGGCTGTCCAAATCCACTGAAAGATCGGAAATGCTGTCTGCAACTTTGTTTCTTGTCAGGCTGATATTTGCAAAAGCCTGCCGCTTTTCAGGGCACACAATCTCCGCTGCCTTCATCATGCATGTTTTTACAAATTCACCCTCACTAAATGGTTTTGAAGCCACTGCGATTTCATTAGCAATGAGGTAGCTAGCTTTCACTGCAGCGTCACTGATGTCTCGGCTGTGAGTAAACACAGACTGCTGTTTCTTCAGACCCGCCAACAGTTCATTCACCTTCTCTCATCTCCGCTGTCCTTGAAAGTTGTCATATTTGTCGGCATGAAGACTCACATAGTGGCGGCGAAGGTTATATTCTTTCAGCACTGCAACATGCTCTGAACACACCAAACATACAGCTTTCCCATTCAATTCCGTGAATAAATAGGATGACCATTTTTCTTCGAACACTCTGCACTCTGCGTCCACTTTTCTCTTTTTTGACAGAGACATATTGGGGCAATGAGGGTGCCAAAGCACATAATGTTAAAAGTAGAAGCCGTAATAAATATCGCGGGCTGCACATGCTTGACCTACTTGCTCTGCCCCGGTATAAACAGTTTGCTTGCTTAACACAATTGCTATTGCGCCATCCAGTGGACGCAATTGGAACAGCAGTTTATTTTATTGAAAAATTGCAGCGCATTTTTATACTTTACAAAAAAAAAAAAAATTTTTATTTATTTTATTTATTTTTTATTTAAAAAATCATCTCGCGGGCCGGATTAAACCCGTTTGCGGGCCTGATCCGTCCCGCGGGCCGGACGTTTGACACCCCTGTCCTAGATGTTTCCCCTTCACAATAACAGCACTTACAGTTGACCGGGGCAGCTCTAGCAGGGCAGAAATTTCACCAACTGACTTGCTGGAAAGGTGGCGTCCTATGACAGTGCCACTTTAAAAGTCACTGAGCTCTTCAATAAGGCCATTTTACTGCCAATGTTTGTCTATGGAGATTGCATGGCGGTGTGCTCAATTTTATACACCTGTCAGCAACGGGTGTGGCAGAAATAGCCAAATCCACTAATTTGAAGGGGTGTCCACATACATTTGTATATATAGTGTATCTACTGTCGTACAAGCTAGGTGAATGCATCAAGTGTAAATGCATTGAGCTGTCTATAAATGAATTTGTAACACATACCAGTAACTCATTATCAAGATGTCTTGCTGGAATGTAGCCTACAAGACACAAGCTGTAGCTAGTTCAACAAAGACAGTGTGTTGTGTTGTGGAGGTGCTTGGAGTGATGCTTACGGTGAGTAGTTATGCAGTTACTGATCGATTCGATTTTTAAATGAATGTCTATATCTGATGCAGGATGGACATGTGAACAGTCCAGTTGGTGAGTATAATTACCAAACTATACATTAGCAAAATTAAATGGTTATTTACCTTTTCACCCATATGAATATATGTGCGCTGTACACGTAAATACACAGATCTTTTTATTTTACGCTGTCTGTTTGATAGACCGTCTCACAGTATCCTACAGCCGAAGCAGGGGTCCAGGTCAGCATTTTAACAAAGGTAACATCATCATCATTACTATTCACATACCTGTACATCACACTACCCATGTAATGTAACTTGGAGTGAGCTGAAAACATTGTTTCCTACAGTCAGTATATGAGCCTTTTTGAAATGGTATTGTGACTGTCTGTCTGTGTTCGTAGTCAGCACCAAAGCAAAGGTTTGTTTTCACATATAGTACTAGTCAAAAGTTTGGACACGCCTACTCATTCCAGGGTTTTTCTTTATTTTGACATCAAAACTAAGAAATAACACATGGAATCATGTAGTAACCAAAAAAGTGTTAAACAAATCAAAATATATTTTATATTTGAGATTCTTGTTAAAAGTTAATTTGTGGAATTTCTTTCCTTCTTAATGCGTTTGAGCCAATCAGTTGTGTTGTAACAAGATAGGGGTGGTATACAGAAAATAGCCCTATTTGGTAAAAGACCAAGTCCATATTATGGCAAGAACAGCTCAAATAAGCAAAGAGAAACGACAGTCCATCGTTACTTTAAGACATGAAGGTCAGTCAATACGGAAAATTTTGCATTCGCAAAAACCATCAAACGCTATGATGAAACTGGCTCTCATGAGGACCGCCACAGGAAAGGAAGACCCAGAGTTACCTCTGCTGCAGAGAATAAGTTCATTAGAGTTACCAGCCTCAGAAATTGCAGCCCAAATAAATGCTTCACAGAGTTCAAGTAACAGACACATCTCAACATCAACTGTTCAGAGGAGACTGCGTGAATCAGGCCTTCATGGTCGAAGATCAATTCAAGGCACACTTAACCAGCATGGCTACCACAGCATTCTGCAGCAATACGCCATCCCATCTGGTTTGCGCTTAGTGGGACTATCATTTGTTTTTCAACAGGACAATGAGCCAACACACCTCCAGGCTGTGTAAGGGCTATTTGACCAAGAAGGAGAGCGATGGAGTGCTGCATCAGATGACCTGGCCTCCACAATCACCCGACCTCAACCCAATTGAGATGGTTTGGGATGAGTTGGACCGCAGAGTGAAGGAAAAGCAGCCAACAAGTGCTCAGCATATGTGGGAACTCCTTCAAGACAGTTGGAAAAGCAGGTGAAGCTGGTTGAGAAAATGCCAAGAGTGTGCAAAGCTGTCATCAAGGCAAAGAGTGGCTACTTTGAAGAATCTCAAATATAACATTTATTTTGATTTGTTTAACACTTTTTTGGTTATAACATGATTCCATATGTGTTATTTCATAGTTTTGATGTCTTCACTATTATTCTAAGATGTAGAAAATAGTACAAATAAAGAAAAACCCTGGAATGAGTAGGTGTGTGCAAAACTTTGACTGGTACTGTATGTGTTTTGATCAGGTTAGAGAAGAGGAATAAGGAGAGACTGAAACAGAAGATGCTGCGCTCAGTGGTCAAACAGACTAGAGGAGCAGATTTCCGACTGAGGGCCGGACCCCAAATGGACACAGTAAGAAGCGAAACATGCTTTGTGTCTATTTTCTCACATAATCAATACATTAACACTTTATTTGTTTGAAAGTATAAAACATCTATGTTGAGTTTTTGTATACATGAGTTGATTGCTGTCACAGTATTTGTCTATAAATTAAAAGTAAATGCTATTCAATGAATGAGCATTGACATCGGATTCTGCGTGAACGGGAAGAAAAAACTAGCAGAGGATGGTTTCGATCCATCGACCTCTGGGTTATGGGCCCAGCACGCTTCCGCTGCGCCACTCTGCTGCCTATGCTATGAAAGTGCAACGCAGTTACATTTATAGATCTAGCGAGATACGCCCACACTGTACGACAGGAATGCGAAAGTGAGGGTGCACTCGGTGCGGTAGTCACTAGCTACCGCAACTGTGCAATAAAATCTACAAACGCTATGCGGCCGTGTACAGTATGAGAAATTTGAACATTTAACTTGTTTACGTATTAAATTAGGCTGAATCTGGCTACTGTCAATCCCTGACACTTTCGCATTCCAATGAACGTAGCTAGCTGCATATTTGCCACCACTATTTATCAAACAAGACATAAGTGTTGTTAAGTTTCGTGCAAACTCCACGATTCGTTTATTGGTCTCATATTGCGTACGATTCAGTAAAATGCGACCACGAAGGGACTCGAACCCTCAATCTTCTGATCCGAAGTCAGACGCCTTATCCATTAGGCCACGCGGTCTATGTAGATAGAAAGTTCCATTTCGGATAAGTAAAGGTTACTACTATTGAACATGGAATTAAAGCTGGTTTAATATCAAGATAGAAATCACGCCTTTAGGAGATGTCATGGCGACCTTGACTAGCTGAGCTCATGCGCAGAAACACGTAATCGGGTCTAAAGGTCGTATCGCGCCGTCTTCAGTGGCACTCCTTCGATATAAAGCAGTTCTATGGAAAATTAAAACGTGTCAGTTTGTCACTTTCACGAGGTTGGAGTAATAACATGTTCAGCTACTTAAGACATTAGCTAGAAAATGTAACAACTAAGGAATAATTGTTATATTTCTCATTGACTTCTCAAACACCAAACCCTGGTCTGTTCTGCCGTGTCTGCTTCGCAAAAGCGTTCACGGAAGTCTCGCGATGTTGGGCCTCTGGGTTTACGAACTCTGATTGAATATTTTTTTTCTTCTGCTCAGTGGCTCGCTGTGCTGGAGTGAGTGTGTGCAGCTAAACACTGTAAATATAACTAAAGACGGGTGAAATAATATAGTTATATGACAAGGTAGACGCCGTTGGCCTGGTCAATAGCGCCCCTTGGTGGAAGGCTCGGGGATCGTCGGGGCGGGTGAATGAAAATCGGACAAACTTGACCCTGTGTGTGGCTCCACCAGCCAATTAATCAATTAATTAACCATCAATATACATTTTCAGAGTAATATCACAAAATCCACAAAGATATATTTTCATTCCAATGCTTTAATTGCACAGAGCAGACAAGTTAGTCAATGATACAGAGTGCCACAACAATAATGACTTTTAGTTCAATGAGAGAGAGAGCTACTGTGGCTTACTACAATGACAAAACCTGTGGTGCCGAAGGCGAACTAATATGCTCATTCATCTGAATGATAAAGGTCGAGTAGATAAATAAAAACCAAATATGACTTGATTTTCATTCTAAAGATATAGCCTATCAATCATTAATACAATCACATATAGGCACCTTGGCAGATAAGTGCTGTTATTATGAATAAATGCTCACAGACACACACAATAATGGAATAAATACACAAGCAATAATAAGAAATGAGGCGGCAGACTTTTTTTTTTTTTTTTTAAGTGCAATCAGTAAAACATTACAGTGCAGAGAAAGCCAAGGAGCCTTCAAAGGACAGAGTCAGAATGTTCCATTTTGGAATACTGAAGGATGGATGTCCACTACTGAGTGAGTCCCCATTGGGAAGGGTGGACATGTAAACCGCTTCATTTTGTTGTCTCTTATTAGAATATAGAACATTTTATTTTACCATTGCTATCACACAGTGTCATTATCTCCTTGCACTGAAGAGCTTCAGGCTGTGCAGGCTTTTTGTCCCAGCCCAGCAGTATACCTGAATGCTGGGCTGGGACAAAAGCCTGCACAGAACATAGAGAAATAATGGAAAGGTAAAACACGTAATAATAAAACTATATTTCCTGTATACTGCAGGTTTTCCCATGTGGTATGGCATTACAATGTGAGTATTTCACGTACATAAGTAAAAGTAATGCAACGTACACTATAACATTCATGATAATAAGGAAAGGTGGTTGGAGTTATGGACTAGCACCATGCTAAAGTGGCTAATGCCTCAAATGTTTACCCTTGGCTGGACGCGGGGCGCAACATCAGGAAGTTGCATTAGCCACTCTAGCATGGTGGTGGAAAATGGTGTTTCATAAAGAAAGTACGCATATTTTCCTGTTTTTTTTCTCCACCTTCTCGCCATTAAATCGATGTCCATGTCCAACAAGTTGTGGGTGACAGTTATCATACCTGTGTAACCTGTGTAACGGTAGGAAAAGGCAGCTGAAAGAACGTGTTAGATATCACCGGTAAAGGTAGGCAGGTGCTAATAGCATATAGCATTAGTAGTAGATTGGTTTAAGTAGCATATTGTTCAATTGTTATCTACACTGCTCAAAAAAATAAAGGGAACACTTAAACAACACAATATAACTCCAAGTCAATCACACTTCTGTGAAATCAAACTGTCCACTTAGGAAGAAACACTGATTGACAATACATTTCACATGCTGTTGTGCAAATGGAATAGACAACAGGTGGAAATTATAGGCAATTAGCAAGACACCCCCAATAAAGGACTGGTTTTGCAGGTGATGACCACAGACCACTTCTCAGTTCCTATGCTTCCTGGCTGATGTTTTGGTCACTTTTGAATGCTGGCGGTGCTTTCACTCTAGTGGTAGCATGAGACGGAGTCTACAACCCACACAAGTGGCTCAGGTAGTGCAGCTCATCCAGGATGGCACATCAATGCGAGCTGTGGCAAGAAGGTTTGCTGTGTCTGTCAGCGTAGTGTCCAGAGCATGGAGGCGCTACCAGGAGACAGGCCAGTACATCAGGAGACGTGGAGGAGGCCGTAGGAGGGCAACAACCCAGCAGCAGGACTGCTATCTCCGCCTTTGTGCAAGGAGGAGCAGGGGGAGCACTGCCAGAGCCCTGCAAAATGACCTCCAGCAGGCCACAAATGTGCATGTGTCTGCTCAAATGGTCAGAAACAGACTCCATGAGGGTGGTATGAGGGCCCGACGTCCACAGGTGGGGGTTGTGCTTACAGCCCAACACCGTGCAGGACATTTGCCATTTGTCAGAGAACACCAAGATTGGCAAATTCGCCACTGGCGACCTGTGCTCTTCACAGATGAAAGCAGGTTCACACTGAGCACGTGACAGACGTGACAGAGTCTGGAGACGCCGTGGAGAACGTTCTGCTGCCTGCAGCATGACCGGTTTGGCGGTGGGTCAGTCATGGTGTGGGGTGGCATTTCTTTGGGGGGCCGCACAGCCCTCCATGTGCTCGCCAGAGGTAGCCTGACTGCCATTAGGTACCGAGATGAGATCCTCAGACCCCTTGTGAGACCATATGCTGGTGCGGTTGGCCCTGGGTTCCTCCTAATGCAAGACAATGCTAGACCTCATGTGGCTGGAGTGTGTCAGCAGTTCCTGCAAGAGGAAGGCATTGATGCTATGGACGCCCGCCCGTTCCCCAGACCTGAATCCAATTGAGCACATCTGGGACATCATGTCTCGCTCCATCCACCAACGCCACGTTGCACCACAGACTATCCAGGAGTTGGCGGATGCTTTAGTCCAGGTCTGGGAGGAGATCCCTCAGGAGACCATCCGCCACCTCATCAGGAGCATGCCCAGGCGTTGTAGGGAGGTCATACAGGCACGTGGAGGCCACACACACTACTGAGCCTCATTTTGACTTGTTTTAAGGACATTACATAAAAGTTGGATCAGCCTGTAGTGTGGTTTTCCACTTTAATTTTGAGGGTGACTCCAAATCCAGACCTCCATGGGTTGATACATTTGATTTCCATTGATAATTTTTGTGTGATTTTGTTGTCAGCACATTCAACTATGTAAAGAAAAAAGTATTTAATAAGATTATTTCATTCATTCAGATCTAGGATGTGTTATTTTAGTGTTCCCTTAATTTTTTTGAGCAGTGTAGTAAAAGAAGCAGACCACAGGAGGTTCCTTAGTTGGGGAGAACGGGAGTGTTCTAATGGCTGGAGCGGAATCAGTGGAATGGTAACAAATACATCAAACACATGGTTTCCATGGTTTCCAGTAGTTTGATGCCATTCCATTTGCGCCGTTCCGGCCATTATTATGAGCCGTTCTCCCATCAGTAGCCTCTTGTGAAGCAGAAGGAGACCAGACCCCATACAGAAGCCTACTCATGAGTACTACACATCGGTAGAGTATGAGGCAAGTTCCTCCTCTAATCTCAAGCGCTTTGAGCATGGAAAAAGCACTGCACTGCACTACCAAACCAATCCAGTATCATCATTTATTTGCTGGACTTGCCAAACTTGCTGGCTTTGGGGGATTTGGTAGCTTTGGTAGCTTTGATGTCCATCTTGGTCTTCTGAATACGAGAGAAGATCTCCTTGAACAGAGCTTTGTACTCTGGCGTGTTCTGGCCCAGTCGTTTATCCACCGCCTCCACCTGCTTACTGATGCTCTCCATGGCCTCGGGGGTGGAGGGGGACTGGGTGGGGGAGGGCGGGGGTGCAGGGGTGGGGCCCATGGCACAGTCCTTCATGGAGGGGTCCCTGGAAACGGGGCGCGAGGTCTGCACCCCCGCGTGGCACAGGGACTCCTCGTGGCGCCGGCACTTCCCTAACAGCTCCTCGTACTTCTCCAGCAGAGCGTGGTACTGCTCGTCCACCTCCCTCAGGATGGACATCCCTCTCTTACGGACGCTGTTGGCGTGGATGGCGTAGCTCCCTCTTCTCTTCCCGGACGCGTCCCTGGCCACGATGGCGTTCAGCGCCGTGTCGCTGCAGCTCTTCCTGACGGGGCTGGAGTCAGGTAACGACTCTCCGCCTAAGCCTCTTCCCCCCTCGCCCTGCTCCCCTCGTCCTCCACCCACCTCTCCCCCCTCCCCCTCCAGGGTGTCTGTTTCGGGGGTGTTGTTGAGGAGGGTCTGGGTGAAGCCCACGCCGTCGTCCTCGCTGCTCAGGAGGAGGGTCCTCGCCCGTCGGAGCTGCTGGAGTTCCTGGAGCTCTGCCTCTAGTTCACGAACCCGTGCCTGGCAGCTCTCCGCACCCTGTCAATCAATCAATGAGTCAATGAATCAATCAGTCAGTCAGACAGTCAATAAACCAATCACTTAATATTTTTATTCTCCCAGAAAAAAAGGGAGTTAGGAGCCCTGCTATATTTAAGTTAGGAACAAGTATCAGTATCACTCATTGGTGTTAGGCCTACTGCTGCTAGGTAGCTCTCTCTCTGCTCTCCCCCTCCCCTCTGTCTGTCCTTGATTGCAGGAGTGAAGTCTGGTGTGCGGGAGTCAGGGTTCCAGCTGCAGCTCATTCACCATAATCACCTCAGCCTTTAAGACCCGGTCAAACTTTCCACTCATCGTCAGATCATAGTCAAGACGACCATGTTAGTCTCGCTGCCGACTCAACCTGTTTGTTTTCGCTCTTTGTGTTTTTGGCCTGTTCTATTTACTTTTCTCCTGTGCCACAGATTATGGGAACCTGACTTCTGCCTCCGCTTCACTCCTGCCACCACCATCCTGCTCCCCACTACCGGACCTCCCTTTTGGACTCACCACGGACACTAGGACATTACGGTACCACACCTGCCCTGACCTGGATCTGTTACCCTCCCTGTAACCTGGACTTGCTCTTCCCCTATTACTGGAAACCTGGACTTTTTGAACATTGTAAATAAACCTGTTAAACCTTCTCTGGCTTGGTGTACTTGTCTGCATTTGGGTTCTAATCCAGTTAAATCATGACAATTGGATTGAACAGACTTAGTAGAACATGCAACCACTAAAAAAATGGAGGCACTCCTTTTGGAATGAAGATTAAATGGAGTTCAGATAGGAGTGATTCTGACCAGCACACGTGACTCCAGACGAGAGAACTCCCCCAGGAGGACGTGACACTCTCTCTCCGCCCCCTCCCTGCGACCCCGCTCCGCCCTCACGGCAGAGCGCAGTGCCGACACCGCCTCTCTCAGACGCTCGTTCTCCTCCTCTGCTGGCTGGCGCTTCGACTCTGAGGTGAAGCTGTCTGAGCGGCCCACCACAAACCCATCCTCATACCTGACGGACAGACAGACATAGAGAGACACACAGTTACACACAATATCAGCTAAGTTAAGCCGGGAGGACAAAACCCTAACATCAATGAGCCTCTCACATTAAACCACCGTCTTTCCTGTCGTTTTTTTTGTCTTGCCGACTAAGCGATGTGACATAGACGGGCGTCACACACTACAAGATTCTTCACTTCGTCGTGAGGATTCTCGATACCGCCACACTGTCTGGCGAAAACAATGACGTGATTAGATTGTTAACATAGCTAGAACAAAGCAGCCTCAAACGTTTTCAGTCAGACATTCACACCTGCCACACAGAGTTGAAATATTTAGCCAACATTTTGAGTTGAACAACATTGCTTGTGCACTTCAGCGCTGTAACGATTTGACACTTTGGTTAAAAGGCAAGTACAAACGCATACTAGTACTGGTCATCGTTCCTGCTCAGGAGTCTACACATTCTGGGTCATGGGAAACAACGTCATCATCTCACTGGCTTCTTCTCTGGCGAGCTCTAATTGGCTACTGCTGATCACCGTTCTCAACTTGTCGTTGTACATCGCACACTACAAGAACATTGCGGAATTTGTGCCGATAAAATTAAACGTTTGAAAATATCGGGACGTCTGATGCTGCTCAAAGATGGGATCGGTAGCCCTCAGATTGTGTCTCTGACCCGCTCACATTAAACGAGCGTCGGTGAAGGCCGCGCGCCCCGAGTAGGCAACGACATGGGGATTCTGTCTCCGATCTCAAAACCTTGTCTGGGACAGCTAAATCGGGGCCAAAATCGTGTAGTGTACACCCGGCTTTACATGTACCTGCCGCAGACAGACAAGCGCAATATGAGTCAAGCATCCTCCTACAAAGCTCCTCTAGAGACCTTGACATCCAATAACCAAAGATGTGAGTGTGATTGCTACGAGCCCTCACTTGGGTGCAGTGCAGAGTTCCCTGAGGCAGGGGAAGGAGGCGATGGTCTTGCGTCGTTCCCTCTTCTCCCTCCGGACCCTGAGCTGCTCCAGGGAGTGGAGCTGTTCCACCTGCCCAGAGAGAGACTCCACCTGGGTCTGCAGGGTCTCGATGGTCCCTGTCAACCTGGGAGAACCAGGGAAAAGAGGAAAAGGGTTAGTATCGTGTACGCGCGTGCGTGTGACACTGTGCATCCGTCCAGCTCACCTCTCTATCTTGTGTTGCGAGGCCTTGCTGTCCAGTATTAGGGAATGGTTGGTGAGCTCTAGTTCTCTGGCTGTCCCGTCTAGCTGCTCGTACACCTTAGCATGCTGCTCATTCATAGCCCTCAGCACCTCCAGCTGCTTGGCCAGGTACTGCACAGAGAGACATACAGTGTGTTTATATCCTGTACACTCATATACATACACACTACCGTTCAAAAGTTTGGGGTGACTTAGACATTTCCTTGTTTTCGAAAGAAAAGCAATTTTTTTTTGTCCATTAAAATAACATCAAATTGATCGGAAATACAGTGTAGACATTGTTCATGTTGTAAATGGCTATTGTAGCTGGAAACGGCTGATTTTTTATGGAATATCTACATAGGCGTACAGAGGCCCATTATCAGCAACCATCAGTCCTGTGTTCCAGTGGCATGTTGTGTTTGCTAATCCAAGTTTATCATTAGAAAACCCTTTTGCAATTATGTTAGCACAGCTGAAAACTGAAGATCTCGTACAACGCTGTGTACTACTCCCTTCACAGAACAGCGTTGTACGAGATCTTCAGTTTCTTGGCAATTTCTCGCATGGAATAGCCTTCATTTCTCAGAACAAGAATAGACTGACGAGTTTTGGAAGAAAGTTATTTGTTTCTGGACATTTTGAGCCTGTAATCGAACCCACAATTGCTGATGCTCCAGATACTCAACTATTCTCAAGAAGGTCAGTTTTATTGCTTCTTTAATCAGCACAACAGTTTTCAGCTGTGCTAACATAATTACAAAAGGGTTTTCTAATGATAAAACCTGAGGTATTAGGTAGTCCACAGCCCGATGGCCTTAACCCACCCACCACAGCAGGGAAGAGCCAACATCCTACATCACCTGACTCTGCTTAGTCAACAGGTAGATTGTTATCCAATCTACACCTAACTTATGGGTAGAGGTTACGTTAGAGTTTAGACTGTTGAGATGTGGGCAGGGTTTGGAACTGGTTCAGGGAACAGAACCGAAAACCGGAAAATAACATCATTTTACGAGGAACAGAACCAGAACAAAAGTGATCTATACTGTCCCGGAACAGAACCTTCATTTTAAAAGCATGGGAACCGGTTAATAATGTACTTTTACATTCTGGACGTTTTTTTTCCAGTCCCACAAAAAAACGCAACAAAACACCTATGCAAAGCCCTCCCTGTCACTCTGAAACGTATCCCAGTGCCTGCCTGCCCGCCCGCTGAAAATCTTTCCCAGTGTGTGTAGGCTACCTGCCTCTCCCCCTCCATCCGAAGCATACATAGTCTACTGTAACTACTGATGTATAGGCGTGATACAGAAACTAGGGAGAGAAGAATGGATTAACCTTTTCAATGCTGGTTAAGGATACTACAGTTATCACGTTTCACGTTTGGATTTATTATCTACAGAAAGGTAAGACGTATTTTAATGTTTATTCTGGTGCCGCTCTGCACACACAAGCTAGTTTGTTAGCTAGCTCTCGGTTTAGCTCTCGAAAACTCTAGGCGGCATTATGTGTAACGTAACTGAGAGTCGTGACCAAGGGCTAGCTCTGGTCCAACGTTGGTTAAAGCCAACTCTCTGAAGATCAAACACATTCAAAGTTCCTTCATAGAAGCCGCTCCTCCGTAGGCATAATTCTGTGGGGCTAATTCAGATCATGTCTGTGATAACAACAAGAGGCCCAGCTCTTCATGCCCAGCACTCTCCTCATCCGCAAAGTTTCAATGCATGTCCATAGCTTGCCCGCTCCATAGCAAGCGGCTCTATCCATTGGTAAAGTAATTTAATGTCGAGCTAACTGTAAAAAAAAAACAGAAAGGAAACTTTTTTGGGGTTTGAACCGGTTTAGAACCTTATTTTGCTTGTCGGATCAGTGGAACGGATTGAAAAAAAAAATATTTCTGTTCATAACGAAACGATTGGAAAATAATTTTGGTTATAACCCCTGGATGTGGGTAGAGGTTACGTTAAGAGGTTAGACTACTTGAGATGCATCCATGAAGCTTTTGAGACTTGGCCCTCCTACCTCGATTTCCTGCACCTGTTCCTCATTGGTGATGTATATCTGCTGTAGAGAATCCTCCAGCTCTTTGTTCCTCTCCAACAGAGTCTTCCCAAGCTCTGCTGCCAGATGGAGGTCTAGAGAGAGAGTGGGAGGGAGGGAGGAGGGAGAGAGAGGTGGAGAGAGATGGAGGGGGACGGAAGGAGGAAGAGAGAGAGAGAGAGAGGGAGGGAGGGAGGGAGGTGGAGAGAGATGGAGGGGCGTGGAAGGTGGGAGAGAGAGGGGGATGGAGGGAGAGGAGAGGGGGAGAGATAGTTTAGGGATGGAGATGGCCATGGGAGACGGAGAGGGAGACAGGTTTGAGGGAGTGAGGGGGGAGAGAAAGAGATTTGACGTTTTGAGAGCAAGATCTGTAACAAACTGTCTAAATAAGGTAGCATCAGGAACAGATTTTCCTTCGCTAGTCCAAAGCTATGATGCCAGTGAAAATACTAAAAGCAGTTTTTAGGTTTACACTCGTCCCTATGACAGCCACAGTAGAAAGCATTGTTCACACTGTAACATGCTAATTCACTTTGGAATACATCACAGTTCTATGTACCAGAAGGCTTCTAAGAGCGTCTGCAAACAGAACAATCAAACGTTAAAACATTCTACCTCTTCATTCCACCTGAGATACACAGAGATGAACAAGCTCATTCTAGAGAGAAAGAGAGGGAACCAAAGAAAGAAGGAGTGAGAGATACAGATAAAGGGAGGATTCGAGAGAGAGAGAGAGAATGCTAGAAAGACCAAGTCTCTCCCTAAATATTTATCTCCCCTACTTTGACCCTTGTATCTCTGTCAGTGACGGTCTGAGATGTTCTGACCCTTGTATCTCTGTCAGTGACGGTCTGAGATGTTCTGACCCTTGTATCTCTGTCAGTGACGGTCTGAGATGTTCTGACCCTTGTATCTCTGTCAGTGACGGTCTGAGATGTTCTGACCCTTGTATCTCTGTCAGTGACGGTCTGAGATGTTCTGACCCTTGTATCTCTGTCAGTGACGGTCTGAGATGTTCTGACCCTTGTATCTCTGTCAGTGACGGTCTGAGATGTTCTGACCCTTGTATCTCTGTCAGTGACGGTCTGAGATGTTTTGACACTTGTATCTCTGTCAGTGACGGTCTGAGATGTTTTGACCCTTGTATCTCTGTCAGTGACGGTCTGAGATGTTTTGACCCTTGTATCTCTGTCAGTGACGGTCTGAGATGTGTGCCAAGATCATCAGAAGACAAGACACCACGTCTCCACAAAGTCTATATATTATGCAGTATCTCTCTCTGCAGTAGGGTGGAGGGGATGTATATAGTAGAAAGTGACAGGATATGAAATTGCTGTTAGATTATGCATTGTATTCACATGCAAACAGAGTGTGGGCTCGAATAAAAATGTGTAGTCATGTACACCATGGAACAGGATTGAAGAACACTGTTCTAGTAGTGAAGCAATAGAAGGTGATGTGGGGCCATTAGGACCAAACAGGTGTGGAAGGCACTGTATTCTGCCTTCATAGTGAATCAGCAGGATTCACAGTCTAAATTTTCAGGTCTGACTCAGCAGCGAGATACGTTTTGCGTTTTGTGGACCTGTGGTCATATCTGATAGGGAAAACAAACAACTCAATGGAAACACCATCACTCTCATTGTAGAGACTGAGCTGACAGCTAAACTCTTGAGGTTGAGCGTGATGAACACTGTGATCGCCTGATCAATACTTCAGTCAGTCGATAATCAGAGTTCATTCTAATCAGAATCGGACCTTCAATGAGACTGAACACAGAATGCTTGTTGTTCTTAAGAGTGTTCAGAAACAGAAAGAACAGACAGGAGAGATGGCAAGCTCTCTCACACATACACACACACACACCACATATACACACACACACACCACATATACACACATACACACACACACCACATATACACACACACACACCACATATACACACATACACACACACACACACACCACATATACACACACACACACCACATATACACACACATACACACACACACACACACACCACATATACACACACACACACCACATATACACACACATACACACACACACACACACCACATATACACACACACACATATACACACACACACCACATATACACACACACACCACATATACACACACATACACACACACACACACCACATATACACACACACACACACACCACACATACACACACACACACACACACACCACATATACACACACACACACCACACGTACACACACACACACACACCACACATACACACACACACACACCACATATACACACACACACACACCACACATACACACACACACACACACCACATATACACACACACACACCACACATACACACACACACACACACACACCACATATACACACACACACACCACATATACACACACACACACACCATATACACACACACACACACCACACATACACACACACACACACACCACACATACACACACACACACCACATATACACACACACACACCACATATACACACACACACAGCCTTGGGAATTTGTTGCACACACATCATTGTGTTCCAGCGCTTGCTTTTCAACCATGCTGTCTCCTCTCTGTCTTGTCCTGTCTTGTCCTGTCTTGTCCTGTCTTCCCTCAATTCAACTAATGAGGAGAAAGTCAGGCTGCTGCCAGCTCCTCCCCAGCATGGGCCATATACATAGACTTGCCTGCAGCACTCACAGCTAATGAACTCTTGTGGGACCTCCGCTACTACACATGTATCTCTGAATGGGTGTTGACCCTTCGAGGACTATGCACAGCACATTCAATCCTACGTTGAACGTTTCGTAACTGATTCATGTTTCATGACTGCTAATTCCCATTCAAATGTAAATTCTATGGACAATTCAATCATTACTGAACAACAGTGTTCAGGAAAAGAACACTGAGAAGTCACTCCTCAATGGGTTAAACTCGCTAACAATCAGCCATAGAAATAGAATCTCATTCTAGTTCTGTGGCTTCAGAGCTGTCCCACTGCTCCGTTAGAATAGGGCAGTGGGAAAAGGGACCGTGTATAACAGAATAGGGCTTGTTAGAATGGGGCAAAGGGACTGTGTATAGAATAGAATAGGGCTTGTTAGAATGGGGCTAAGAGACCGTGTATAGAATAGAATAGGGCTTGTTAGAATGGGGCAAAGGGACTGTGTATAGAATAGAATAGGGCTTGTTAGAATGGGGCTAAGAGACCGTGTATAGAATAGAATAGGGCTTGTTAGAATGGGGCTAAGAGACCGTGTATAGAATAGAATAGGGCTTCTTAGAATGGGGCTAAGAGACCGTGTATAGAATAGAATAGGGCTTGTTAGAATGGGGCTAAGAGACCGTGTATAGAATAGAATAGGGCTTCTTAGAATGGGGCTAAGAGACCGTGTATAGAATAGAATAGGGCTTGTTAGAATGGGGCTAAGGGACCGTGTATAGAATAGAATAGGGCTTATTCGTATAGGACTGTGGGAGGGACCACCAACATCAACTATATTAGTGAATATAAATGCCGTATTATTCCTGTCATAGACAGACAAAAGCTGGGTTAGCAGTGTAGAAATAACACAAGTTGGTAGTGTTGCACGGTATACCGAAACATCGACACTAGAACATGAAAAACGGTTTGGTACAAGCAGAGGTGCCCATAGGAGGCACAGGGGCACATGCCCCCTCAGATTTGATGTGTTTTAAAACAATAATAAAAAAAATATATATATTAATTTTCAATTATAAAAAAACGATTGTACACTTGATTCATTAATGTATACATGGCTGTCTCTGAAAACTGTTGACGTAAAAAAATGATTATGTAACGATATTGAACTAAAACGATGCTGCACGATTGTACAGAGCAGTAGCTGAGTTTATCTGTCTGGATCAAGTGCCATTCTGTGACTTTGGCTAATACAGTATACCTTATTTTTTTTGCCGTGGAATATTTTTGCTGGTATCGTGACAACACTACAAGTGGTACCTCCCTCTCCCTCTCCCTCTCCCTCTCATACATCAAAACAAAGAGAGATATTTTCAGACATTAAAAATAACTAAATTCTCCTCTTGGGCAACCCAGGGCCTCAGACGATGCGGAGTACACACATGAACCAGTGATGAGCCAGAGTTGGGATGCTGGACAGCACATACGAATGCAAATTAGATGCTAAGTAGAGACTTTACAGAGAGAGAGAGAGAGAGAGAGAGAGAGAGAGCGAGAGAGAGAGAGAGAGAGAGAGAGAGAGAGAGAGAGAGAGAGAGAGAGAGAGAGAGAGAGAGAGAGAGAGAGAGAGAGAGAGAGAGAGAGAGAGAGAGAGAGAGAGGCAAGCACTGTGCTTCTCTGCAGCATCAAACATCCTAACCAGTACCCTCAACAGGCCACTGTCTCCAAACAAGGAGACCAGGAAGTCAACTGACCCATAAAGGATGACATCACCACCCAGACCCAGTGACTGAGACATAATGGAATGGATTGTATGCATTTCCTGCATGGGCTATCAGGCCAATTCTATGGTTTTCTTTTTTCATGTTTTAGCAGGATCAGTTACACTGACTGGGGGATGTCCTTTTGAGGGCCCAAGCAGGAACCCACAATGGCTGCATGGAATCCATACCGGAGGGAAACGCTTTGGTAGAGTGAAGAGGGTACATATTGTCCTCAGGGGAAGGGTCACACTCCTGTCACAACCCACTGACAGCACACACACACACACACAGGCAGGCAGGCACACACACACTGTACAGTCTTGGTATCAGAGCCACTGTCTGAGCCCTGTAATCAGATCAGATGGGGCTTAGTGCTGGGGAGTCAAACATTGAAACGACACAGAACTGTTGGCTGCAGAAATACTGTAATAAAACTGTAACCTGTGTGTGTGCGTTCATATGTGTGTGTGCGTTTGTGTGTGTGTGTTCGTGTGTGTGTGTGCACACGTGAAAGGAAACACGCCTGGTTTGGAATGTGCCTGACCTGGAATCTGGAAAAGAGGGCCCATAGGATTCACAGGAATCTGGAAAAGAGGGCCCATAGGATTCACAGGAATCTGGAAAAGAGGGCCCATAGGATTCACAGGAATCTGGAAAAGAGGGCCCATAGGATTCACAGGAATCTGGAAAACAGGGCCCATAGGATTCACAGGAATCTGGAAAAGAAGGCCCATAGGATTCACAGGAATCTGGAAAAGAGGGCCCATAGGATTCACAGGAATCTGGAAAAGAGGGCCCATAGGATTCACAGGAATCTGGAAAAGAGGGCCCATAGGATTCACAGGAATCTGGAAAACAGGGCCCATAGGATTCACAGGAATCTGGAAAAGAGGGCCCATAGGATTCATAGGAATCTGGAAAACAGGGCCCATAGGATTCACAGGAATCTGGAAAACAGGGCCTCTACCGGTTTTGTCCTCCTTCCTTCCTTCCTTCCTTCCTTCCTTCCTTCATTCCTTCTCTCCTTCTCTCCTTCCTTCTCTCCTTCCTTCCTTCCTTCTCTCCTTCCTTCCTTCCTTCTCTCCTACCTACTTTCCTTTTCTGCAGAAAGGCTGTATAGCAGACCAACCCCTTCAGTACGACTTCACTACAGTCTGCAGTCAATCCCATAGTAAGCTCAAATTCTCTATACAAATGATGCAACACAAATTGTTGCCTGCAGGATAACAAGGAAACAGAATGTGTGTTTAGAGCCGTAGAGAGGTGGTTTTTGAAGCGTTGCTAAGCTGTAATAACAGCAGGAACATGATATATAACAACCCTCTCAACTCTGCTAACCAATAGGTCCCAACAGGCCTCAGCTGGTCTGGCCACATAGCTTCAGCTCAGCGTTTTGGGCTAGAGCCAGCCTTGGTCTGTCTTACAAAGGGCTCCATAGAAAAGCACGATCATTGATATGTTTTCCTCCTCATATAGTGTTCTTAGAACGCATGGAAACGTCTGCGTCTGTATTGTAGATGCACCACGTTTGCTGATTCCTTACGGTATAGAACTGCAAATCGCCTCGTTGCATCAATAGATGCCTGCTTTGATGCTAAGCATTGAATTTCTCTTCTTAATCTGATTATTACCACATCTCAATCTGTGTAGCGTGTGTATAGTGTATATAGTGTACATCTCAATCTGCCAAATCTTCTGGCTAAATAGCACCTCTGATGGAAACAGGCTGCACCAGGAAGGCTGGGTGCAGAGGGGGGATGGGGCTTGTTCTCTTTTGATCTCACTCTCCTCTCTCTCTCATTTCTCATCCTGTCATCATCCTTTTATCTTCTACTGTCTCTCTCTTTCTCCAACACTGCATTCTTCCTTTACCTCACTCTCCCTCTTTCTGAGTAAAGTGATAATACATCAGCTTTTATTTTGATCCTCGGGTCTCTCCTCTCACAGCGCTACTGTGTGTATAGTGTATATAGTGTGTATAGTGTGTATATAGTGTGTGTGTATAGTGTGTTTATAGTGTGTATAGTGTGTGTATATAGTGTGTATAGTGTGTATATAGTGTGTGTGTATAGTGTGTTTATAGTGTGTATATAGTGTGTACAGTGTGTGTATAGTGTGTGTATAGTGTGTGTATAGTGTGTATATAGTGTGTATAGTGTGTGTATAGTGTGTGTGTATAGTGTGTGTATAGTGTGTATATAGTGTGTACAGTGTGTGTATAGTGTGTATATAGTGTGTGTATAGTGTGTATCTAGTGTGTATAGTGTGTGTATATAGTGTGTATAGTGTGTATAGTGTGTGTATAGTGTGTATCTAGTGTGTATAGTGTGTGTATATAGTGTGTATAGTGTGTATATAGTGTGTGTGTATAGTGTGTTTATAGTGTGTATATAGTGTGTACAGTGTGTGTATAGTGTGTATATAGTGTGTGTATAGTGTGTATCTAGTGTGTATAGTGTGTGTATATAGTGTGTATAGTGTGTGTATAGTGTGTGTATAGTGTGTACAGTGTGTGTATAGTGTGTATCTAGTGTGTGTATAGTGTGTATCTAGTGTGTGTATAGTGTGTACAGTGTGTGTATAGTGTGTATAGTGTGTGTATAGTGTGTATCTAGTGTGTGTATAGTGTGTATCTAGTGTGTGTATAGTGTGTGTATATAGTGTGTGTACAGTGTGTGTATAGTGTGTATAATGTGTGTATAGTGTGTGTACAGTGTGTGTACAGTGTGTATATAGTGTGTATATAGTGTGTATATAGTGTGTATCTAGTGTGTGTATAGTGTGTGTACAGTGTGTATATAGTGTGTATATAGTGTGTATAGTGTGTATAGTGTGTGTATAGTGTGTATAGTGTGTATATAGTGTGTATATAGTGTGTATATAGTGTGTGTATAGTGTGTACAGTGTGTGTATAGTGTGTATCTAGTGTGTGTATAGTGTGTGTATAGTGTGTATATAGTGTGTGTACAGTGTGTGTACAGTGTGTGTACAGTGTGTATATAGTGTGTGTACAGTGTGTATATAGTGTGTATAGTGTGTATATAGTGTGTATAGTGTGTATATAGTGTGTATATAGTGTGTATATAGTGTGTGTATAGTGTGTATATAGTGTGTATATAGTGTGTGTACAGTGTGTATATAGTGTGTATATAGTGTGTATAGTGTGTATATAGTGTGTATAGTGTGTGTATAGTGTGTATAGTGTGTATATAGTGTGTATATAGTGTGTATATAGTGTGTGTATAGTGTGTACAGTGTGTGTATAGTGTGTATCTAGTGTGTGTATAGTGTGTGTATAGTGTGTATATAGTGTGTGTACAGTGTGTGTACAGTGTGTGTACAGTGTGTATAAAGTGGATTATCCATAATAAACCCCAGGAAGAGTAGCTGCTGCTTTGGCAGGAACTACTGGGGATCCATAATAAACCCCAGGAAGAGTAGCTGCTGCTTTGGCAGGAACTAATGGGGATCCCTAATAAAATACAAATCGAATTCAGACTAATAGTGATTCCGCTGAACGATGGCATTTACACAATCTAGATAGTCCAGGTGAAGCAGGTTATCTTTTGCAAATGGTATATGGTCCCATATAATTAATGTGGAACGGAGGTGATGTACAAGGACTGGACCGTAGTTGAATAGGCTACTACAATAATAATTTGGGGAATAGCCTTGTGATTGAAAACAGTACACTGTAACAAATTGCTGTAAATTTACAGCAACACTTTCACAGTTAGCTACTGTAATTATATATGTTTCACAGTTAGCTACTGTAATTATATATTACAGTACTGTAAAGAGCAATGCATTATGGGGGTTCAATGGCGTTCCACTACACTGCTGTAAAATTGTACTATACAATTTTACAGTAAATACTGTATTACCCTGTATATTTACAGCAGCATACTGTGAATTATGGTGCATTGTGGGGAAATGTTGTGGGCAGCAAAATAATATCTGGCTCATTAACTATTCCAGTGGATCTGCAAGTCTGCAAGTCAAGCATGTTTCATGGCTTTGTTGGCCCATGTACGCTCTTTGTCCCAGCCAATCACTTTCTTATTGATTATGTTAAACTGATATGTTCAGTGTTTATTTAATTATGGGGACATGGACATGACAGTCTACTGGCATTGAAAGTCACTACATTCTAAAAGGAAAACATAATATGTCATGCTTGAATGAGGAAATCAAAACAACCTAATTGACTGCATAAACGAGGTTAAGTGCTATAGGAAGCCATGCCCCCATCACTTCCATTGATTTTTAGCTAGCGCTGGCTAAAGTTAGCTGAAGTTTGTAATGGTTGTTTAAAGAAAACTGAACCATGGATTACAGTTACTCCTGGCCCATAGACTACTTTCAGGGTGAGGAACCGTCTAACATCAAGTTGAATTTTTTATTTTATTTTTATTTTTAGAGGAGTGAACTACTCCTTTAAACGTGCCTTTTTTCAAAGCTGAATTAAATGGCATTGAGGAAACAGAAAGGTGTCATGTTTTTGTTGCTGTTGCAAACATCCTTTCTGAAATTAAAAGTAATCATCTAGTTTTTCAAAAGCTTTTTAGGCTGTATACAGATTACATGCAATCAGTTACTCCCCAACCCTTTGACCAGAGGTAAGATAGTTCGGGTTGTGGACAAAAGAAGAGCTTGTGCTGGTCTTCTGAGGTGTGAAGAGGTCAATGTGTTAATTAAACAAAGATTGCATTTTGAACCTTTGGGCTTAAAAGGTTATATTCCACTAAGGTGATGGTCAACTTGCGTTAGCTAAAGGTCAATGCTGCAAATGTCAATTAGCCTGCAACATTGTATGAGACAATGGATGTTAGTGCAAATAAATGCATTTTGAACACCTTTTTTGTTGTTGCGACTTTGCCATAAGAAGTTGACGTAAGCTTGCTCATTATTGCAACCTACAAAGAACAATTGCATTGCATTGATGACAGCCGACATCTATTAACTTATATTTTCTGTTCCTTATTACAATGTAACATTGTAACCCATTGTTTACAATTACCAACAGACCACTGTGTAGAGTATTTGGTTTTTCTTGCAACATTGTGACAACAGCGGGAAACGGATTTTCCCCATCTCTGTCACAAAGGCCTTTGGAATCCCTTCAATGCATTGTTGTCAGAGAGTAGTAATATATTCAACTGCGGTTGCACATTTCGAAGGCATTGCCATTTCTATTTGTCAAGATGCACGGACAAATGTACCTTCGCATGCTTATCTAGAAGCCTTCCATCATAAAGGCCTTTGTTTGGGAAGAACATCTGAGCTCACCAATAACGAACCGCTCCCCGGTGCATTGACATATGGGATGCGGTTGGCTGCAAACGGCGCTCCCAGGAATGCGTCGTTACTTACCAGATTCGAGATCTTGCTGGTCGTACCATGGCTCTTCCTCATCGGTGACAAATTCATCCATACCTAGCATCGAGAAACGGATACCACCATCCGCCTTGTCCTGGAACCCAGCGAAGACTTGCCTACCAAACTGCTCCACAATCAGGCACACACGCAATTTCGCTGTCCGCCCGCCTCTGGAAAACGTTAGCTCATCTTTCTTCAGATTCTGACCGCCGCCGCCACACTCGAATGAGGAAAGAGCTGTGACGTTAACCGATGAAGCAGGCTAAACAAAATGTTTTTTTTCTTGGCAGCAAAATGATACATAAAGACAAGAGACTCGAACACTGTTTTAAAACCATCCAGTCTGAATTCGCCAGTTATTGTTTCTTATAGACCCCTTTCCAGTACATGACACACTGACGTCACGCACAGATGCGCGCGACTCTTGGCTGCAGTAAGAAAGCCATCGCTATCTGTGCCCATTCAACAAAACCTAGATTTACTTTTATATTTATTCTAAACAAAATAAGTTTTTTGAGTTCTCATACGCTTACAATGATGTTTTGATTCTTGCTTGAACAGTCGCTAAGATTATTTGGTTGTGATCTTTGCAAAATAACTATTTTGAATGCAGCAGTTGTTAGCTAGAATGCTAACGCTCATTGACATAGGCTGTAGCAAAAGCTAGCCAAAGAGCCATTTTACTGGTTGATGTTGAAGTGTAATGCAGTGTAATGCAGTTGATTTGCGATGATAACACAAACATTATATTAAGCAGGACATTCATACGAGCCTTAAAATCCAATTATTATCCAAAAGTAGTGTGAAATGCACTCCTAAGCAAAATGTAAATAGATGGGGTTTTTCGCCTTTGTTCTATAAGTTGGTGTTCTGTTACGAACTTGTGCGCATCTCCCTCATGCTGCAATGTTTGCAAACTCAGAAACGGGTCTGTAGGGGCTTTGTTTGGTCTAAAGTAAAACAGGGTTGTTGACACTTGTGTTTGTTTCTGTCTCTGTCACTCAGACCTCTCTCTCTCAATCCCCCGTCCCATCCTGTTCCAAGGACCGCTAGAGAGAGGCTGTGTAGTTTACAGACGTGGCAGATGTCGCAATAGTATCTTCCTCCTTTCCTAACGCTATTACAAACGGGGCAGAGCAGAGCGGATGATTTTACTATGCACAGCAGTTTTGAGATCGGAATTTTAACACCAACAGTTTTAAATGTAACACTTTCTTAGAAATTATATGTGACCATCTCAAAGTGTTCAACTAACACTTTTAAAAGTGTTGATAGACTAATACCCCAAGAGTGTGGGTCCCAAACACAGACTTAAATTAACACTTTATATGAGTTGATGCTGTTACACTTACTCCGTGTTAGGGAATTAACAACTGGGGTGTTACAGAAACTCATTTTGGGGTGTCGTTTTAACACTGTAGGGTGTAAAGCCTTATTTGCATATTTATTTCCCAGGGTGCCTTTCCAGTACATTTTAGAGTTACCAGTAACACCCATGACTGTGTTTGCTAGTCACAGAGCCTTAGCCTTGACCAAGTGAGTGCCCAAGTGAATATTTTATAATTGAAATAAAACTCTTAATGACAATACATTACATATATCACAAGGCCATACTCAATTTCAATCCCACTGGTGTTAACCCAACTAGAACCAACCCTCAGATATAACACTGGTGTTAACCCCACTAGAATCAACACTCAGATATAACACTGGTGTTAACCCCAGTAGAATCAACACTCAGATATAACACTGGTGTTAACCCCACTAGAATCAACACTCAGATATAACACTGGTATTAACCCCCACTCGAATCAACCCTCAGATATAACACTGGTGTTAACCCCACTAGAATCAACACTCAGATATAACACTGGTGTTAACCCCACTAGAATCAACAGATATAACACTGGTGTTAACCCCACTAGAATCAACACTCAGATATAACACTGGTGTTAACCCCCACTAGAATCAACAGATATAACACTGGGGTTAACCCCACTAGAATCAACACTCAGATATAACACTGGTGTTAACCCCACTAGAATCAACACCAGATATAACACTGGTGTACTAGAATCAACCTCAGATATAACACTGGTGTTAACACTAGAATCAACACTCAGATATAACACTGGTGTTAACCCCACTAGAATCAACACTCAGATATAACACTGGTGTTAACCCCACTAGAATCAACACTCAGATATAACACTGGTGTTAACCCCACTAGAATCAACACTCAGATATAACACTGGTATTAACCCCACTAGAATCAACAGATATAAAACTGGTGTTAACCCCACTAGAATCAACACTCAGATATAACACTGGTGTTAACCCCACTAGAATCAACACTCAGATATAACACTCACAACACTTTTTACCTCAACACTGAGATTTTAACACCCAGCAAATTTGCTGTCCGTATGGCGTTCACACTTTATTCTCCAAATGTGTTCCAGTGGAGGCAGCTGTGCTTGTAGAGATTAAAATATTACAATTCGGTGAACTATGATTAAATAAATGAGTGTAGGCCTACACAGACACTATTATGCATGGTGCGTTACATGCAAGAAATTCATGCATTGAAATAAAGCACATTGTAGCTGTGTTGCCTGAGGGCCAATTGAGGAGCAGTGAATCACGCTATTGAGTTTCATTCACATCCCCTGAATTACCCCCACAGGCATGCAGCAGAGCAGACAATATTTAATGTCACGATTCAGTGTTACACACATATATATAACCACCAGGGGGCACTCCAGCCTTTCAGTTCCACCAACCACCACCAAAACAGGCAGCTTGATGTGGTTCTCTCTCATGCTCTGAGCAGTAATTACTCAGATCACTTTGCCCAATGAAAGTCTTAGCTCTGTGGGGTTAATGGCAGCAGGGTTGTATTGATGGAGGGAGCCAGCCACAGGTAACTAATCTTGCTTTGTGACATGGGAGGATGTAAATCGCTCCGCTGATCTAAGCTCAGTTGTTTGGTTTTCTCCCCAGTGTTGGGGAGGGTGAGCTGGTCCTAGATCTGTGCATGCGGGCTTACTCCTACTCCCTAGGTCAGGGTAAAGACAGGACATATGGTCACAGTGCTGTAAGTATGGCAGGAACAGATAGATATGTGCGATTATGCACAGTATTAGAATAGAGGTCTGAGGATGCTGTCTGTGGGGATGTCACCCTATAGGTCACAGCATTGGCTAACAGAGGGGCGCTACATCAGAGCCATTAGATCACCATTGTGCCTACAGTGATACATATGCGCGGCGGAAAATAACACACGTTGTTTTCTTTACACAAATCGTTTGGAATTGCAAAGCTGCTCAGCTCCGCTCTACTGATGTCAACAAAGCCAGTCTGAATCCAGCGGCTCTGATTTCTAAAGGGAGGGAGGCCAGTCTGAATCCAGCTGCTCTGATTTCTAAAGGGAGGGAGGCCAGTCTGAATCCAGCTGCTCTGATTTCTAAAGGGAGGGAGGCCAGTCTGAATCCAGCCTTTCTGCTCTCATCTATATTTTGTCTCTCTCTCTCTCTCTCTCTCTCTCTCTCTCTCTCTCTCTCTCTCTCTCTCTCTCTCTCTCTCTCTCTCTCTCTCTCTCTCTCTCTCTCTCTCTCTCTCTCTCTCTCTCTCTCTCTTCTCCATACAGTACCAACAGGCTACACGACTCCTACAGTAACCGGCTGGTAGACTGTTAACACTGTCACCATGAGTAGACTGTATCACACATTCACACATGATGTATCCATTATACAACCACTAACCTGCCAGATGATCAGTCCTGGCTGGACCCTGAATGTCGTCACAGCATCATTTACAACAACAGCTGAAACTTTACTAAGAACCTACGTACCCTGCCCACTCTGCTGATAGGATAGGACACCCAAGTAAGGAAGGAAGGAGAAGTGAAATGGGAGAGGAGTGCTAAAAGAGTCAGCGATGGTTTTGTGCGGAATCTTCCCTACTATTAGATGTGATGCCATACAGTATGAACATCTGATCCTACTATTATACCCATCCTTATTCCATGAAGGGTTTCTGGCCTGCAGTGTGCTGGGTGTGTCTGGTCCAAAATCATCCTCACAACTTTGGGTGAAGCCTGAGTGCTGAACCTATTTGGTTCTTTACCATAAATCACCATGATGGCTAGAGAGTTGGAACCAAAAGTTCACTGCTCTGCCCAGCCTGGCTCACACAGCCCTGGCAGGCTCCAGTGGTAGTATTACAGTTCAGCAAACAGCATGGTAGAGACCAGACTCAGGACAGGACTCAGGCTCTGGGAGACAGGGAGAACATTGTAGGACTCAGGCTCTGGAGACAGGGAGAACATTGTCCAGAGCAGACTGGAGAGTCAGAGGAGATAGAGAGGGTCAGGACCACCTGCACAAAGACAGGCTTTATACAACTCTGCCCCCACAGGGCCACAGCTCTCTGATCTTCCTTGTTGCTCTGCATTCTTATGGGTTTGAATGAGAATTCTGTATCTTCATTGTTACCTCTACTGAAACCTTTCAACTTTCACCCCACTCTCCCAATTGTACATTCTTCCAACTTTCATTCTATGAATTTGAATCCTGTTTCAGTAATTAACGTTACCTGGAATCTCTCTCTCTCTCTCTCTCTCTCTCTCTCTCTCTCTCTCTCTCTCTCTCTCTCTCTCTCTCTCTCTCTCTCTCCTCTCTCTCTCTCTCTCTCTCTCTCTCTCTCTCTCTCTCTCTCTCTCTCTCTCTCTCTCTCTCTCTCTCTCTCTCTCTCTCTCTCGCTTTATCAAAATTGGGTTTGTTTTCAAATTCTTTGTGGATCTGTGTAATCTGAGGGAAATATGTGTGTCTAATATGGTCATACATTTAGCAGTAGGTTAGGAAGTGCAGCTCAGTTTCCACCTAATTTTGTGGGCAGTGTGCACATAGCCAATCTTGTCTTGAGAACCAGGTTTGCCTTCGGCGGCCTTTCTCAATAGCAAGGCTATGCTCACTGGGTCTGTACATAGTCAAAGCTTTCCTTAAGTTTGGGTCAGTCACAATGGTCAGGTTTTCTGCCACTGTGTACTCTCTGTTTAGGGCCAAATAGCATTCTAGTTTGCTCAGTTTTTTTGTTAATTCTCTCCAATGTGTCAAGTAATTCTCTTTTTGTTTTCTCATGATTTGGTTGGGTCTAATTGTGTTGTTGTCCTGTGGCTCTGTGGGGTATGTTTGTGTTTGTGAACAGAGCCTCAGGACCAGCTTGCTTACTCTCCCCCCTCTCTCTCTCTCTCTCTCTCTCTCTCTCTCTCTCTCTCTCTCTCTCTCTCTCTCTCTCTCTCTCTCTCTCTCTCTCTCCCTCTCTCTCTCCCTCTCCCCTCTCTCTCTCCCCCTCTCCCCTCCCTCTCTCCCTCTCTCTCTCCCTCTCTCTCTCTCTCTTGCTCTCTCTCTCTCTCCCTCTCTCTCTTTCTTCTTTAGCTGGTATTCTGTCAGAAGTGTTCTATCTATTCTTTCCACTGAGCTGTGGTGTCTGTCTTCCAATGAGTTATGCAACAGTACAGTGAGTAGGCCAACAGAACTGAGAGCAGCCTTTCACATGAAGGATGGCAGAAACACGCACAGTTGTTTTTCCATCGTTGGCATACCCACATTCACATCACCTCTCCCTGTTATATCGGATGACAGTGGGCTTGACAATGACGTAACAATATGACGCTATGAGAGGATGAGAAGGGGAGGAGAGGAGGAGAGGAAAAGAGGAGAGGTGAGAGCATTATTCATTGTGGCTTTGCCAGAAAATATGTCAATTAATACCGTGGTCATGTAATCCTGTGTTTAAAGGGAAATGCAGGGAACACACGGGTATTTAAGAACAATGGAGACGTTCTAAAATACTTTAGGGAATTCTTTCCTGCATAACATTCTTCCTCATTTTCCTGCATGCACCAACAACACAAAGTCAAAGGAGATGTAAATAAACATTTGCATACTTTCACCCAGTTGAATGATCACTCTGCCTCTGTCTGACCAACACAGAGGCCCTGTAGCTCAGGGTTCTTTTACAGAAAACCCCCCACAAACAGACAGGAGGAGAAACCACATTGTACTCTGTTTCCTTCTCTGGAACCCTTCCGTAGTGAAGTAGACCACACCTCCAATACCTCAGATGGAACAGCAAGAAAAGGAAGAACAGGGGAGCCTTTAAAGTGGGAAAAAACACATTTATCTTCAAAAGAGTTCCACCTTTAATGTGCCTGTTGAAGTTGACTGGGGTGTTAGATCCATGGCCGTAGACTGCAGTTCTCGCTTTAGTATCATGTTGACATTGAGAAGTGCAAGAGGACTAATGAAATCAATAACTAATACACTAATACACACACATCCTACGTCCCGCATTTGAGGAATGCGTGTGTTTGCTGGCAGACGACCAGACGACCAGACGGAGCATGCACACACGCACACACACACAGCCCTCTCCCCTTGTTCTTTTGCGGTAAAAGGAGATTGGTCTCCACGGTGACCAAAGACGAAAAAGGAGGCAGGGCAAAAAGAGCAGCTGGCCTCCAGAGAAGAGAGAGAGAGAGAGAGAGAGAGACAGACAGACAGACAGACAGACAGACAGACAGACAGCCAGCCAGCCAGCCAGACAGACAGACAGACAGACAGACAGACAGACAGACAGACAGACAGACAGACAGAGTGATAGAGAGAGAAAGAGAGAGAGGGGGACAGGGAGAGAGAGAGAGAGAGAGAGAGAGAGAGAGAGAGAGAGAGAGAGTAGGAGAGAGAGGGAGAGAGAGAGGGGGACAGGGAGAGAGAGAGAGACAGAGAGAGAGACACACACAGAGAGAGAGAGAGAGAGAGGGAGAAAGAGAGAGAGAGAAAGAAAGAGAGGGGGTGTAGAGTGAGAGGATGTGTGTAAGGAGGAGAAAACAGAGAGAGTGAATGAGTTTGGAAAGACGGCGCCAGGAGAGAGCGAGAGGCGGAGTAGAGGCAGAGAAACAGGAGAGAGTTACTGCAGGAGACTACAGAGAGAGAGGGGGAGTAGAGGCAGAGAAACAGGAGAGAGTTACTGCAGGAGACTACAGAGAGAGAGGGGGAGTAGAGGCAGTACACAGACTCACTCAGAAGAGGAGTGCAGCACAAAGAAGTAGAAAGTGAACACAGACTTTTAAAGAGAGGGAAACTGACAGACAGACAGACTGACAATCCGGTGAACTACAGATACAGAGACTTCAAAGGACAAACTACAATCTTTTAGTCCAACTGGAAAACTGGAGCAAGTGAATTATTAGATGAAGAGCTTAAACAGCGGAGAGGAGACCACACGAACGAGAGGAATAACAAGAAGGGGAGGGTGAAAGAGAGAGAGAGAGAGAGAGAGAGAGAAAAGATCCCAGAGCTTTGGGATACCATTAAGTTGTTTGTCAGAGTTTTTAATGAACATTTGAGAAACTTTGGGAGAAGTGGAAAACGATCTGTACTGAAGTTGGAGAGACAGACGTTGCCAAACTCTGAATCTAAACTCATTCACTCCAAAGGTAAGATTTGCGATACAGTGAAGTTGCCCTGTCAGTGATGTTTTGGTATTTACGTTGTTTACACTCTTGTCTATTCGACATGGACAAGCTCAATTGTTAAGAAATAAGACAAAAACGTAGTGGCTGAAAATAGTTTGTTTGTTTGTTACATAAAAACTTCAACATTGCAGATATTAAAAGTTAAAGTAGGCTTTCAGCGACACCTTTGGAGTCTCTTTAGACGTTCACACAGGTAACAAAACCAGGAGAGCAGGAGTGGGGACAAGGACAGAGAGAGAGGGAGGGGGGACAAGGACAGAGAGAGAGGGAGTGGGGACAAGGACAGAGAGAGAGGGAGTGGGGACAAGGACAGAGAGAGAGGGAGGGGGGACAAGGACAGAGAGAGAGGGAGGGGGGACAAGGACAGAGAGAGAGGGAGGGGGACAAGGACAGAGAGAGAGGGAGGGGGGACAAGGACAGAGAGAGAGGGAGTGGGGACAAGGACAGAGAGAGAGGGAGTGGGGACAAGGACAGAGAGAGAGGGAGTGGGGACAAGGACAGAGAGAGAGGGAGTGGGGACAAGGACAGAGAGAGAGGGAGGGGGGACAAGGACAGAGAGAGAGGGAGTGGGGACAAGGGTGAGACAGAGAGAGACAGAGTGGGGGGAGAGGATAGAGAGAGAGGGGGAGATAAGGGGGGAGAGGATAGAGAGAGAGGGGGAGATAAGGGGGGAGACAGAGAGAGAGAATAGGGGGAGATAAGGGGGGAGACAGAGAGAGAGAAGAGGGGGAGAAAAGGGTGGAGACAGAGAGAGAGAAGAGGGGGAGACAGAGAGAGAGAATAGGGGGAGATAAGGGGGGAGACAGAGAGAGAGAAGATGGGGAGATAAGGGGGAGACAGAGAGAGAAGAGGGGGAGATAAGGGGGAGACAGAGAGAGAGAAGATGGGGAGATAAGGGGGGAGACAAAGAGAAAGAAGAGGGGAAGATAATGGGGGAGAGAGAGAAGAGGGGGAGATAAGGGGGGAGAGAATAGAGAGAGAGAAGAGGGGGAGACAGAGAGAGAGAAGAGGGGTAGATGAGGGTGGAGACAGAGAGAGAGAGAAAAGAGGGGGGAGATAAGGGGGGAGACAGAGAGAGAGAAGAAGGGGAGATAAGTGGGGAGACAGAGAGAGAAGAGGGGGAGATAAGGGGGGAGACAGAGAGAGAGAAGAGGGGTAGATAAGGGTGGAGACAGAGAGAGAGAGAAGAGGGGGAGATAAGGGGGAGACAGAGAGAGAGAATAGGGGGAGATAAGGGGGATACAGAGAAAGAGAAGAGGGGGAGATAAGGGGGGAGAGGATAGAGAGAGAGGGGAGATAAGGGTGGAGACAGCGAGAGAGAAGAGGGGGAGATAAGGGGGGAGACAGAGAAAGAGAAGAGGGGGAGATAAGGGGGAAACAGAGAGAGAGAGAATAGGGGGAGATAAGGGGGAGACAGAGAGAGAGAGAGAATAGGGGGAGATAAGGGGGGAGACAGAGAAAGAGAAGAGGGGGAGATAAGGGGGAGACAGAGAGAGAGAAGAGGGGGAGATAAGGGGGAGACAGAGAGAGAGAAGAGGGGGAGATAAGGGGGGAGACAGAGAGAGAAGAGGGGGGAGATAAGGGGGGAGACAGAGAGAGAAGAGGGGGAGATAAGGGGGAGACATAGAGAGAGAAGAGGGGGAGATAATGGGGGAGAGAGAGAAGAGGGGGAGATAAGGGGGGAGAGAATAGAGAGAGAGAAGAGGGGGAGACAGAGAGAGAAGAGGGGGAGATAAGGGGGAGACAGAGAAAGAGAAGAGGGGGAAATAAGGGGGAGACAGAGAGAGAGAGAATAGGGGGAGATAAGGGGGGAGACAGAGAGAGAAGAGGGGGGAGATGAGGGGGGAGACAGAGAGAGAAGAGGGGGAGATAAGGGGGGAGACAGAGAGAGAGAGAATAGGGGGGAGATAAGGGGGAGACAGAGAGAGAGAAGAGGGGGAGATGAGGGGGGAGACAGAGAGAGAAGAGGGGGAGATAAGGGGGGAGACAGAGAGAGAGAAGAGGGGGAGATAAGGGGGGAGACAGAGAGAGAGAAGAGGGGGAGATAAGGGGGCGACAGAGAGAGATGGCAGACCACAGTGGCAAACCACAGTGACAGACCACAGTGACAGAACAGGAAGCTGTGCAGGCAGGTTGTTGCGTTATTGCATCAGATGTGACAAAGCCATACACATCCACAGAATAGTGATTAGAGAACTAGATAAGTACAAAGGAAACACACACACACCGACACACATTTCAGTCCAGTATTAGTGTGTGTTAGCTAGCCCACACACAGCTACTCTAGTTAATGACAGGGCCCAGTCTGAAAAGCCAATCCTGAAATAGTGTAGACAGTATGACTGTTCCAGCTACACCCGGGAAACACGCACATACTCACACACACACACACAAACGCACACACCACGCACACACACACACCACGCACACACACACAGAGACCTTGAAATAAACACTAACACATGAAGTAAATCAGTAGACGGATTAGAGGTGGTGAGATGTAATGAAGGAGCATATACTAAATACATATAGTATGATATAAATATACATAAAACATATAGTATAATATAAATATACATAAAACATATAGTATACCAGCCTTTCAAAGCATTTCATGGCTACTGATGTGAGTGCTACGGGGCGGTAATCATTTAGGCAGGTTACCTTCGCTTTCTTGGGCACAGGGACTATGGTGGTCTGCTTGAAACATGTAGGTATTACAGACTCGGTCAGGGAGAGGTTGAAAATGTCAGTGAAGACACTTGCCAGTTGGTCCGCGCATGCTTTGAGTACACGTCCTGGTAATCCGTCTGGCCCCCGCGGCTTTGTGAATGTTGACCTGTTCAAAGATCTTGCTCACATCAGCTACCGAGAGCGTGATCACACAGTCGTCCGGAACAGCTGGTGCTCTCATGCATGCTTTAGTGTTGCTTGCCTCGAAGCGAGCACAAAAGGCATTTAGCTTGTCTGGTAGGCTTGCGTCACTGGGCAGCTCGCGGCTGGGTTTCCCTTTGTAGTCCATAATAGTTTTCAAGCCCTGCCACATCCGACGAGATTCAGAGCCTGTGTAGTAGTATTCAGTCTTAATCCCGTATTGACGCTTTGCCTGTTTGATGGTTCGTCTGAGGGCGTAGCGGGATTTCTTATAAGCGTCTGGATTAGTGTCCCGCTCCTTGAAAGCGGCAGCTCTAGCCTTTAGCTCAATGCGGATGTTGCCTGTAATCCATGGCTTCTGGTTGGGATATGTACATTCGTTCACTGTGGGGACGACGTCGTTGATGCACTTATTGATGAAGCCGGTGACTGAGGTGGTATACTCCTCAATGCTATTGGATGAATCCCGGAACATATTTCAGTCTGTGCTAGCAAAACAGTCCTGTAGCGTAGCATCCGTGTCATCTGACCACTTCCATATTGAGCGAGTCACTGGTACTTCCTGCTTTAGTTTTGGCTTGTAAGCAGGAATCAAGAGGATAGAATTATGGTCAGATTTGCCAAATGGAGGGTGAGGGAGAGCTTTGTATGTGTCTCTGTGTGTGGAGTAAAGGTGGTCTAGAGTTGTTTTTCCTCTGGTTGCACATGTGATGTGCTGGTAGAAATTAGGTAAAACGGATTTAAGTTTGCCTGCATTAAATACCCCGGCCACTGGGAGCGCCGCTTCTGGATGAGCATTTTCTTGTTTGCTTATGGCCTTATACAGCTTGTTTGTGGTGGTAAATAGATGGCTATGAATAATATAGATGAGAACTCTCTTGGTAGATAGTGTGGTCTACAGCTTATCATGATGTACTCTACCTCAGGTGAGCAATACCTGGAGACTTCTTTAATATTAGACATCGCGCACTAGCTGTTATTGACAAATAGACACACACCCCTGCCCCTCGTTTTACCAGACGTAGCTTCTCTGTCCTGCCGATGCACAGAAAACCCAGCCAGCTCTATATTATCCGTATAAATATACATAAAATATATAGTATAATATAAATATACAAAAAACATATCGTATAAAATAAATATACATAAAACACATAGTATAATATAAATATACATACAACATGTAGTATTATATAAATATACATTAAATATATAGTATAATATAAATATACATACAACATATAGTATAATATAAATATACATAAAACATATAGTATAATATAGATATACATACAACATATTGTATAATATAAATATACATAAAATATATAATATAATATAAATATACATACAACATATAGTATGACATAAATATACATACAACATACAGTGAGGGAAAAAAGTGTTTGATCCCCTGCTGATTTTGTACGTTTGCCCACTGACAAAGAAATTATCAGTGTATAATTTTAATGGTAGGTTTATTTGAACAGTGAGAGACAGAATAACAAAAAAATCCATAAAAACGCATGTCAAAAATGTTATAAATTGATTTGCATTTTAATGAGGGAAATAAGTATTTGACCCCCTCTCAATCAGAAAGATTTCTGGCTCCCAGGTGTCTTTTATACAGGTAACGAGCTGAGATTAGGAGCACACTTAAAGGGAGTGTTCCTAATCTCAGTTTGTTACCTGTATAAAAGACACCTGTCCACAGAAGCAATCAATCAGATTCCAAACTCTCCACCATGGCCAAGACCAAAGAGCTCTCCAAGGATGTCAGGGACAAGATTGTAGACCTATATAAGGCTGAAAACAATTGGTAACAGACTACGCCGTGAAGGACTGAAATCCTGCAGCGCCCGCAAGGTCCCCCTGCTCAATAAAGCACATATACAGGGCCGTCTGAAGTTTGCCAATGAACATCTGAATGATTCAGAGGAGAACTGGGTGAAAGTGTTGTGGTCAGATGAGACCAAAATCGAGCTCTTTGGCATCAACTCAACTCGCCGTGTTTGGAGGAGGAGGAATGCTGCCTATGACCCCAAGAACACCATCCCCACCGTCAAACATGGAGGTGGAAACATTATGCTTTGGGGGTGTTTTTCTGCTAAGGGGACAGGACAACTTCCCCGCATCAAAGCGACGATGGACGGGGCCATGTACCGTCAAATCTTGGGTGAGAACCTCCTTCCCTCAGCCAGGGCATTAAAAATGGGTCGTGGATGGATGTTCCAGCATGACAATGACCCAAAACAAACGGCCAAGGCAACAAAGGAGTGGCTCAAGAAGAAGCACATTAAGGTACTGGAGTGGCCTAGCCAGTCTCCAGACCTTAAACCCATAGAAAATCTGTGGAGGGAGCTGAAGGTTCGAGTTGCCAAACGTCAGCCTCGAAACCTTAATGACTTGGAGAAGATCTGCAAAGAGGAGTGGAACAAAATCCCTCCTGAGATGTGTGCATATCTGGTGGCCAACTACAAGAAACGTCTGACCTCTTTGATTGCCAACAAGGGTTTTGCCACCAAGTACTAAGTCATGTTTTGCAGAGGGGTCAAATACTTATTTCCCTCATTAAAATGCAAATCTATTCATAACATTTTTGACATGCGTTTTTCTGGATTTTGTTGTTGTTATTCTGTCTCTCACTGTTCAAATAAACCTACCATTAAAATTATAGACTGATCATGTCTTTGTCAGTGGGCAAACGTACAAAATCAGCAGGGGATCAAATACTTTTTTCCCTCACTGTAGATGGTGGAAGGTAATTGTAGCGTGTTCAGTACAAATTGCATAGTGGACTGGAATGGTTAGGGTGGGTGGGGTTGAAGGGCTATTTTGTCCAGGGAGAGTTTGATACGAACACATAATACTGTCTTTCACCTAAATAAGTCAAAGGAAACATTGAAAGGTGTTCACAGTAATATATGTAAGAGATGATAGATATCTTACAGGAAGTGTGTGTGTGCCTAAAGTATGTGTGTGTGTGTGTGTGTGTGTGTGTGTGTGTGTGTGTGTGTGTGTGTGTGTGTGTGTGTGTGTGTGTGTGTGTGTGTGTGTGTGTGTGTGTGTGTGTGTGTGCGCGTGTGTGTATGTATGTACAGACTTGTGTGTGTTGAAGAAATGCATCAAACCTCTAATTCTGTCCATGTCTTTGTACCGTTTTCTCACGTACAGCACAATAAGTTTGACAAACATTACCCTCTCTGTGTGACCTGACCAGGCCAGGGGAATCCAAGATGGAGGTGAGGGAGGAGGTGTTGGCCATCCTGAATAAGGTGTGGACTAAACTCCAGACCCTCCCTCAGGCCAACTCGCTAGAGCTTGGGGCTTTCTTCATCCTCATCCTGTTCGTCGGTGAGTCTAGGCACATTCCAAGTCCGTAGCCTCAACGCTTAGACACCTCTGGTAGATCTGAAAGGAGAAAATGCATATAAGCAATATTGTGGAATCTCCAATTAGCCTACCGCCTGTCAATGGAGGTCTTCATGTTTTTATAATGTTGTTTTTGGCCGGATTACCGACCGGGCCCAGTGGCCAGGCCTCCAGCGGGCCCCCATTGATTTTGTTTTTGATGTTTGAGTCACTGATAGCATATGAGCACGACATAAACCATGGCAACATAGATTAACTTTCAAACGAATAAGCAATCAGATCAGTGATCTTGGACTGTTTCTATTTTTAACTGGGTAAAACCACATTAGTTGAATTACAGTGATCACGACAACACTAATGTAGTCAGTAATTACATGTATCATGCAACATTTCAATCTGTTATTGGCAGAGCAACAAGTTAGTCTCTGTTTACATAATAATGTCATAAAATCTCTCTCCTTCCAGCCACGTTCTTGTTTATGATTGTGCTGTCCTGCGTTCACTGCTGCTGCTGTGGAAAGCTTAAATACCAGGGCTCTCGGGTCCAGCCCTTACAGGCTGTCTGAGGAGGAGACATTGGCCCAGTTACAATACTTATAAAATTAAAGGAAGGGAGGAAACAGCAATTCCAGGGAAGAACCAATTAAGTATTAGAATCACCTGGACAATGTATCTTGGAGGGGACAGACAGACTGCTCTGCAACCAGCCTGAGGAATCCGTGTGTGTCTAAATACTGATGAGTAATGGCCGACTCATTAAGACTACGTAGCAGTCGTTATAGACAGGACAATGATGCACTATGAACAGAGCACTGTGAACATTGCTTCTGTGCTGTTGTTCTGGATGAGGACACAAACCACTCTGAGGTTGAAAGACCCACCCAAGTTTGATCCTGCTTTCTCATGTGATTTAACCTGGAAGAGCCGATAGGTTTTATGTTGTGTGTTTTGTAGGCCTACAGAAGGATACATAAAAAACTCCCTCAGTTTTGTATCTTGTTCTTTAGCAAAGTATTTTTTTATGTCCAGAATGTTAAACCCATCTCTGTTCTCCTTCAAGATGACCACATGGATAAAGGGCTGAAGTTCCAAACTTGTTTTTGTGTGGCTGTATTTTCCAGTGGAAAAGAAGGGACAGTCATATAGAGAGTGCCCTCTGCTGGTGCAATGAGCACAAAACATTTAAGGTACTGAAATAATTGGTGGGTGCTTATATTTGTCCCATTTCACACATGTACAAGTATGTATTATATTGTTTTTTTTGCATATCCCACCTGCCCCTGAGAGTGGGGTGACCCACTATCAATGGCAATCCTGGAACAATTAGGGTTAAATGCCTTGGGCACAGACTGATTTTTTCACCTTGTCGCCTCGGGGATTTGAACCAGTGACTACAGGCCCAATGCTCTAACCTCTAGGCTGCCTGCCGCCCTCGGTATGTGCCAAAGCAGAAAACTGTTGTACATTATTGATGCAGTATTGTAGAAATAGTATTAATATCTGTTGCCTTATAAATGGTGAATCGTGATTATCATTAGTTATGCTGTTACTATACCATCTCTGATTGTACATAATTCATTTGGAGTGAAACAAGCTGTGTTTTTGGATTATATTCATCTGTAGTTGTCGTTTGAGGAGCAACAAGTTTAGCTTTACTTAATGTTTAAGTGCAAATAAAACATAGTACATTAAAGAATGAAAAAATGTACATTGTGATTCTTGTTGTTATCAGTGCATGACGCATTGAGTGCATTGTGTCAACAGTTAAAACCTTTGGAATGTAACACTCCAATAGCCTATGTCATATCTAACGTTCCTACAATTAAAGACCACATCTTTATACTGACCCACCCTATACCTGATACTTTCATTTCAGGTGCCATATAACTGTGTCACTAAGAGACGTAGTGTGTTGTGCAGTAGAGCATACCTTATCAGACCTTGTAGCACAGTCTCTGCCTCACCTCCAATAGAGTCAATATTGTCAGTAAACATTAACCCAGCTCGACCTCTCTCTCTCTCCTACTGCGCCACATATTGAAAGCCCTCACAACAAGAGAACTAGTTACGATCACTGCTTAGGCTTTTGGAATCAAGTGGAATCCAGAAGAAAAAAATCTAGTTGGAGTTGAGAGTGAGTAAATGAGCATACCTCACAGGATACCAAGGCTCTCACACTAAATAAGGTATTCTGGGGGCTGAAGTGGAGTGTTTGTTTGGAATACAGATGCAGGGTTGGAGCAGGTATTGAGTTACTAGCTGAGGCCTACACGTCCAGTCCCCAGGTCTCACAGACTGTATACACAGGTAGCCGCTGCTGAGAACATTGAGAGATGGCTGTGGAAAGGTGAGTCATTGATTGGAAACTTGTTGATCAACAGATTTACATTTATATTTTACATTTGAGTCATTTAGCAGACACTCTTATCCAGAGCGACTCACAGTTAGTGCATTCAGCTTCAGATACTGTAGCGAGGTGGGACAACCACATGTCACAGTCATAGCCAGTACATCTTTCCTCAATAAAGTAGCTATTAGCAAAGTCAGAGCTAGTAAGAAAATCGAAATAATGAACAGACTTGTAACATGTAGGAAAGCCTTCTTGTTCCTGTACAATGTGAAACAAACATCGGTGGAATTAAAGGAAAAATGGAAAATGCTGTATCTTAAAACTGTCATCGGTTGCTCTATGAAAGAGCTGGCCAAACAAATCTGAAGAAATCTTCTAAATGGGCTTTCCCTGGATCATTTCAACAACAACAAAAATAGAACAAAACAACTTTGTACCCCACTTTAGCCCCTGACCCCTACCTCTGACTCTTCACTCCCGCTGTAGTGTTCCAGAACCCCCTGGCCCGGCAGGGACACCAGACGACTGGGTCCAGTGGGCTGTGCAGCGCCTGCAGATGGAGCCCTGGGCACTGGGGGGCATTGTGGTCATAGGGCTGTTCCTGCTGATGATCCTGGGCTTGGTGGTCTTCGCTCTGATATATGGCTGTTGCTGCACACCTAGAGAGGGGAAAAGGAGAATGAAGAAGGGGGTGGTTTAGAGAAGTGGGTCCCACTCCCATTTAGATTTTCTGTAACCCTACGTCTATGATGACTTTTCCAAAAGAAAAGACTGTGCAAAAAAAGTTTCCAGCCCGAGCATTATCAATGGGACCGTGATAAAAAAAAACACTTGGAGGAATGTCTAAATATTCAGTAATTCGATCAAGCCAAGACAATAACGTTCTTAAATTGATTTGTGTATTTGATTATGAAAATGTGCTGTTTGATTATAATTAATGTTGAAACTTTAAATGAATTATTTCAATTAAAAAGTGAGGATTAATTAACTGCGGTGGCAGGTGCGGTAAAGAACACAGAATTGAAGCCTCGTCCCGATGGTGATAAATATGTTTTTTTTGCCCATTAGGAGTGAGATCTTTGGAGAGAATGGATCCTTGCCTTCTGGCTGATCCATATGTGTTGTCAGGTTGGGTGGAAAAGAGGTTGGGGAATGTTGGGTTGGTGAAAGTGTGATAACTGGAGTGGCGTTAAGAGTTGAGGAGGGTCAACTGAAGTTGAAGATTCCCGGTGTCTGTGACGCCTGCCATTTGGTACGACGCAGACCCAGTGGAGAGCGTGGTGAAACAGAGAAGACACTGTCTGTACTACTGAGTTTTGATGCAGAGTTTTTACCAGATAAAGTCAAGTTAGGATGTGTCAGTTAGAGCTTTTGTCCCAAACCCATTACGGTGTTTTAGGTGTCACCCATTACGGTGTTTTAGGTGTCAAGCTTATGGTCATGTGGCAGCAGTGTGTAGGAGGGAGATTCCTAGATGTGATAAGTGTGCAGTAGGACATGAGACAAAGGAATGTGTAGTATCGCTGGAAAAAAAGTTGTGTGTGTAAACTGTAGGGGTACCAATGGTGCTGGAGAGCAGAGGTGTCCGGTGAGAGAAAGGCAGGTTGAGGTTGCCAGGATCAGAGTAGTACAGAAGGTGTCGTATGCTGAGGCAGTGAAGAGAGTGGTAGAGGAAGATCGGTCCAGGGTGAGGGATCCTAAGAAGATCCCTGGGGGTAGAGTGATAGAGAGTGATAGGAATAGCATGTGCTTCAGTAAGGTCAGTTTTTTGGCGTTCGTGGCCATGGTTGTCAACTATACCGCAGGAATGGAACGTAAATCACAGAGGATAGGTTGTGGTGGCAGCTGCAGAGAAGTACTTGGGATTGCGAGGATTTACTGCTAAACAGGGATGTTGAGTGGCCTGGAGTAGGATTAGATAGGGTTTAATAGTGGAATGGGGTGGTGTTTTTTTAATAGAGGGTTAATAGTTGGCAGGGCAATTTTCCGTTTCCTTTTCCCCAATTTGTATTATCGTATCAATAATTTCATGTAGGTAAGCCGTGAATGGCCTCACACACCAGTACAGTAGGTGGCGGTGTATGCGTCTAAAATTAGGATGCCATCCGTCAACCAAATTCTAAAGAAAAGAAGCAGAAGAAGAAGAAGAAGAAGGTGACGTCATTGTTGTGCGACCGGAGGAGAAATGGCGAGCGGCAAGAAGAGTGTACTTCTCTCTTCTTTGGCGGAATATGGAGACGACTCGGAGCCAGATTCCAACCCAGAGACCGAAGAAACAGGTAGATCATTTGCTTAGCTACTGATATCAGAGCATGTGAGCGAAGTTGTGCGGTTAGAAATCTCGCTCATCGCTCATGGAGCAGTGCTTGCGCTCCAACACCCATCTATTTGTGTGACTACCTGGACCTACCATTTCGTTTTGAGGTATTGAAACCAAACCATATGGATTTGAATGAAAAGTATTTGAATAAACATGAAAAGGTGAACGTAAGAAGAGCACATGTCATATTAAATAGGTCTGGGGCCAGACAGGGAGCCTAAGAAGGAACGAAAATGAATGATTTCGTCTATATTATTTCAAGGCTACAGCCTACAAAGAAATACATTGGAAGCATTTGCGAGTGCTACACACTAGGCTGGTAGGGACATAAAACGCTCAGCATTTAAACAACATTTAGTTGTATTAAATCATTATAGTCTATAAATTGCGCATATAGGCTGTGACTTACTTAGAATTAAATACAAATTAAACGAAAAATGACTTAGTGCTTTTGAATTCATTTTTAGAAACACGAGTTTGGCCAGTCTGTGGCTTCAGGCTCATGCGATGGTGCCTGGAGAGCAGGCCAGCAGCAGATAATATCCTCTCCACCCCTGCAGAGCCACTGGGGATGCTAAACGCCCTTTTAGGCACTCTTGCCAGGCTGGGCAGAGATGCAGAGTATTTTTTTTCTTTCTATAGGTAGGCCTAAAGGTTTTTAGGCAAAATAACCTGTAGTCCCGTGTAGCTTAGTTGGTAGAGCATGGCGCTTGCAACGCCAGGGTTGTGGGTTCGATTCCCACGGGGGACCAGTATGAAATAAAAAGAAATGTATGCACTCATTATCTGTAAGTCGCTCTGGATAAGAGCATCTGCTAAATGACTATAATGAACCTAATCAAAACGGAACGCTCCTTTAACATGGGAATATGGCCTATTGTATAGATCCGGGTTCCCCAACTGGCGGCTCGCAGGCCAAATCTGGCAATATTATTTGGCCCCCCAAATTATTATGAATATTGTTTTCATAAAAAATAAAAATAAAGACATGCAAGAAGTCCCAAATGCAATGTCCCAAGAAGGAAGTTACTCTACCTAAATAAAGCAAAAGTTACATTTTAACTTCATTCATGAGGAGAGAGAATGCAGGAGACGGTCAACTCAAAGCAGGCAGCGGACCAATTAAGGTGCTGAAATGTAAAGCTGCAACCGCATCGCAATCATTAGGAGGTGAACAGCACCTGGTGCTGAACATATAGCCAACTTGATATGCAAGTGGCACACAGCAACAGATGGAGAAAAACTACACCAGTCAAGTAATTCATTTCAACAATAATCTTCATTTGAATTTGACTTTACAAACAACGAGGGTTTAATTGGAGTCTATTTCTTCTGAACCTAGGCCTATATGAAATAACTTAACTGGCTGAGGTAGGCTATGAGACTTAACAGTATCTTTCACAATGGAGAAAGAAAAATGGCCAAATAGAAGTGGGATGTTTTTTATTAGGCCTACTTACAATTGCAACTGGTCAAAAATGTAGCATCCTAGATAAAACAATCATTTAAACAAAAAAAGGCGATGTCTGAATGTCTGTATCAGGATAGCCTGCTCCTGTAACGACAGAACAAACAGAAAATACTGTCAGCTTGAGACCTAAATATCCCTGGATAAGCACTCACAATGATGTTTGTATTTACTAAATACAGTCATATAGGCCACTAAGTGACTTACTCAGACATGATCTTGTGGATGTCGGGTGTGATGGATGTGATTTTAATGCGCTGGCAGTCTGACTTATGTGAAAGCTGGTTCCTGTCGTCAGTTTATATTGTGTTCATAGAGGAAAATGAGGACTTGCAGGTGTAAGTCGATCCAAACATTGTTAGCACATAAAATGCACATTTCTTTATTGTGCTGTATTTCTTTTGAGCATGCCACCCAAAACGCACACAAGGACTCTGCACTCCTGAGCGCATCCCTGATTTGGCTCAACGTCTGGAATTCAATTAGCTCAGTTTGAATTGTGGCCTCATCCATATCGTTTTCTTAGCAAGGGAGGAGAATTTTCCACCTGGGCGGACTGTGAGAGGATCACGTACAAACGCAATGATATCCTTGGGCATGCTGTAGTCTTCAAATCTGGTGGAGAAGTTGTCCCTCAGCGGCTTGATGAAATCTTCCATCCCCTCTGTGACAATGCTGCGGCCTGGTCCCTCTGCCTGTCGTTTCTTCAGTGTGCTGAAGTGCCTTCCAGATGACAAGTCCAAATCCAACAACTCATTATTCCCAGTAAAGGCCTCAAGTTTTTCCACCATGTCCACGACTGTTTTCCCTCTTCCTTGTAACTGCAGATTTAATCAGTTTAAGTGACAGAATATGTCAGCCAAAAAAGCTGTGTGTGTAGCTTGCAGTTCACGCTTCAATGTTTCTGCGTCGGGCCTCTGTCTGGGGCGGGAATGCCACTTTAAAAAGGACCATGCTTAGATTCATAATGAAGTCTGAGATTTAATTATTTGCAAGCAGCGACATTTTCATTGCAAATAAGACACACTGGCTTGGCATTGAGAAAAGATGGTAAGATGAACGCATATCTCTCTGTCCATTCTTCCCTGAAACTTCGATTTTCATTATCCACCTTTCGTTTGATACTTTTTGAGAGCGACAATTTATCTTGCTATCAAGCTAATTGTTCTGAACGAATGTTGAAGTAAAACAAAAAGTAGTGTAGCCAACAGAAGTCTACGTAGACCTGTTTTCCCCCCACCTATCAACAAACAGAGAAATAGACAAAATATAATTGAATGGAGACATCTGTGATTTTATGAGCGTAATATTATATGCTAATTGAGTTCTGGCCCGCCGACTATTAGCTCAGAAAAAATGTGGCCCGAGGCCAAACCTAGTTGACGAACCCTAGTATAGATAATAGAACAAAAATGAACGAAACGTTTAAGAAATCTGATTTTTTTGTTTATAAATACTTTGCTACAATGACACAGTTATCTACCCACCTCGTTCCTTTCTTTTAGCATGTGCACATAGTAATAAGTACACCATCATGCTTTCGGGATACGTGTCTTTTCAGATTCCACAGTGATTCTTTAGTTGTGGACACTACATCACAGCACTCCCTCTCTTGCTCTTGGTCCTCATCATTGTAAGTCACCTTGATTTAGCACCTGTGTGTTCTATCAGTTTCTTTATGAAAATATTTAGCGAACTCCATGACAGTAGCTAAAGCAAGGGGCTATAGCAGCACACAAGTACACTACAAATGCATGCTGGCCAGGCACGCCCTGAGCTGGTGAAGTGGGCGCTACTTGGAGCGGGCGAGAAGGCCGACGCGCCAGTCTTTGGGAATCTCGCCCCAGCTCCGCTCACATACCCTGACTGATATTGCATAGAAATGAGAATTTCGGCCCCAGATCAGTCCTAACTGAGACGGAAGTGGTTAACCAGAACTCGCATTGTGTAGGTTCAACAATGTTGCTGGCTAGCTAGCTAAATACTTTATCGATGTGTTAACGTTACTTTTCTAATTAATTTTGTCCCACAGCACGGTAAACAAACACTGAATTATCGTCGTTATCTAAAACAAGGCGTTGTGTGAACCCTGTACAGAATATAACTAACGTTAGCTAGCTTTGTGTGTGGGTGGAAGAGGGGCAAGTCATCAGCCCGCTAACGTTACTATCTAGTATCGGAATGTTACTTTAACGAGCCATTAAGACGGAACAGTCCGGCACCTTTATAAGTCAGAATTCTGAATAAACTCTCATTTGAATTTTTACTTATCCATATTACGTTAGCTAAACTCACTCTACCGGTTGTCCGCTAAGTTCATCCTTAATATGTTATGCCGTTGGACATTTTAGACAAAATATTGACAGGTTGTTGTTATTATTATTATTGAAAGTGACTTTTCAAACCGTCTGTGCATCACCTGACCCATGCTCTCGCGATATTGAGACTTGCTGAGTTTGTGCAGGCATGGTTTTGCGCATGTGTCAGGTGATGGAAGTCAGAATGGCATTACCAGAAAAAATGAGTCAATAATACTTTCCTGTGGATATTTATGTCTAAAATTTCCAATGGCATAAGGACCAACCAATTTGACAACCAGTAGAGTAAATTAAAATGACAGTTTATTCAATATACTGGCTATACAAAATGTAAATGAAGTAGAGGCCAACCTAATCTCACCAAGCTAGCTTGCTATTGGGTCAGGAACCCGGTAAACTGAATGCTGTCATGTTTCCAACCAGATAACCAAGCTCTTTGTCATTCTGCAGAGAGCCATGGAGTAGGTCTGGTGTCGGCTGCCTATGGAGAGGATGACATTAGCCGGATTGAGGATGGCGACGACAAGGCATCTGGAGACGAGGAACGTGGGGAGAGCTCCCGCAACTCTGTCGGTTCTCTTTCTCTTAACAATTTAGTCAGTCTCTTTCCCACAGCACCCTGCTAGAGGTATTTCTCAGTGTGTGGGGGGGTTACTCAGGGATGTTAACCTGTTGCATGCTTGTCTTCATAGGAAATGGATGAGTCTGACGAGGGGGGAGACACAGATGATTATAAGGTATTTGAACCCCCCCTGATTGTGGGATGTTTTGGACTTTGTTAGGGGGTCATGGGGCTACAAAGAATAGTGAAGATTGTTACAATTCTGGTATGTGCCACTAGGTGGGACTGTTGATCTATTAAATGAGGTCACAAGCCCTGCTGGCCGCTATTGCTATCACTATCTACTGGTTTTAGTTCTACTAATCTAACATATGGAATTGTTTTAAGAAGGTCATACCAAGGACAATTTAGCTATTTGATTTGGAATTTTAAGACCCCTTGAAATATACAGTTTTTTAAATCAAAAAATGATTTGATGAAACGTTGAATTTGGCCTTACAGCCCATACAAATGCATTGAATAACAGATTAGCTCCATGGAACAAAAGATGGTCCCCCAAAAAAAATCTAAAGGAGGTTTGTTCCCGAAGTGTCTGTGCTATATCTGAGACATATAAGCAAGATCAGGAAACTATTTGTACATATTTTCTTACATGTATTTAACCCCTTATGTTTGGCACTAAACTATCTCCATATGTTCTGTACTTCCATTCATTTTTTCATCTGGTACCGGGGGACCTTCAGATGAGTCTTGTGAGGCTTGTGGGCGTCCTAGAGCAAAACAACCGATAAAAAAACAGATATCTCAAGCTTAAAATGACGGCTAGTCATGGGGATTTGTTTATTATGCGAATTAGATTTCTGCGGGGCCGCGGAGGACTAGGTGCTGCTCAAACAAATATAATCATTACAGGGCCAGGGCCACATTAATGACATAGCATCCTGTGTGTGTCTGACAATTGGCAATGCTACGAGAGGCCTATGATCAGGCCCTGGAAGCAACATGTCTGCAGAACTATAGCATTTCATAACATAGGAGGGGGGGGGATCAGGTGGAGGACTGGTGAGGTGTGTGTCTTTCTGTCAGAGGGAGTGCTGGAGTTGTGGTAAACTGATCCAGAACCTGACAAAAACTAAATCAGGAATGTGTTTTTACTAGCTACTGCTGCCCTATAATCCTGAGACCCACTATTATGAGTTATGCCTTGTCAGCACACCGTTGATCCCCACTCAAATATGGCACACAGTCATAATCGACTGCTTTGGCCTTCCTATTGTATCTTACAAGTCATAGAGTGTTGGTTTGGATTAGGTTAGTTTCTATAAGGGAGATGTATCTAGGAGCAGGATCTTGTGTGAATGTTGCACATTGCTTACTGGTAATCTAAGGGAGTTAAACGTTTAGCAGTTTGTTCAAACACGTCTCCAACTCTTAGCCAAACTTACTGGTAATAGCTTCTTTGTTGCACAAGCATGATTTATCTATCCACTGCTTTCTCCTATCCACTGCAAATGCAATGGCTTTGATTAGATTGAATTGAGAAAATGCCATATCTGTTTTACAGACATACAGTGCCTTTGGAAAGTATTCAGACCCCTTGACTATTTTTCACAATTTGTTACGTTACAGCCTTATTCTAATATTGATTAAATACACAAAAATATTCAGCAATCTACACACAATACCCCATAATGACAAAGCAAAACAGGTTTTTATAAATGTTTACAAATTTATTATAAATACAAAACAGAAATGCCTTAATTATGTATTCTGACCCTTTGCTATGAGACTCGAAATTGAGCTCAGGTGCATCCTGTTTCCATTGCTCATCCTTGAGATGTTTCTACAAATTGATTGGACATGATTTGGAAAGGCACACACCTGACTATATAAGGTCCAACAGTTGACAGTGCATGTCAGAGCAAAAACCAAGCCATGAGGTCAAAGGAATTGTCCGTAGAACTCAGAGACGTTGAAGGTCCCCAAGAACACCGTGGCCTCCATCGTTCTGAAATGGAAGAAGTTTGGAACCACCAAGACTCTTCCTAGAGCTGGCCGCCCGGCCAAACCGCACTCGGGGGAGAAGGGCCTTGGTCAGGGAGGTGACCAAGAACCCGATGGTCACTCTGACAGAGCTTGAGAGTTCCTCTGTGGAGATGGGAGAACCTTCCAGAAGGAGAACCATCTCTGCAGCACTCCACCAAAAGGCACCTAAAGACTCCCAGACCATGAGAAACAAGATTCTCTGGTCTGATAAAACCAAGATTGAACTCTTTGGTCTGAATGCCAAGCGTCACATCTGGAGGAAACCTGGCACCATCCCTACGGTGAAGCATGGTGGTGGTAGCATCATGCTGTGGGGATGTTTTTCAGCGGCAGGGACTGGGAGACTAGTCAGGATCGAGGCAAAGATGAACGGAGCAAATGACAGAGATGTAAATGTAGATCCTTGATGAAAACCTGCTCCAGAGCGCTCAGGACCTCAGACTGGGGCGAAGGTTCACCTTCCAACAAGACAACGACCCTAAGCACACAGCCAAGACAATGCAGGAGTGGCTTCGGGAAACATCTCTGAATGCCCTTGAGTGGCCCAGCCAGATCCCGGACTTGAACCTGATCGAACATCTCTGGAGAGACCTGAAAATAGCTGTGCAGCAACGCTCCCCATCCAACCTGACAGCTTGAGAGGATCTGCAGAGAAGAATGGGAGAAACTCCCCAAATACAGGTGTGCCAAGCTTGTAGCGTCATACCCAAGAAGACCCTCTTTAAGAAATGGAACACTAGTCACTTTAATAATGTTTACATATCCTGCGCTACTCATCTCATATGTATATACTGCATTCTATTCTTATTATAAATAACAGTAATAATTTAATGGATTTATAGAGGGGATTCATTTATAGAACATTATGGATATATTGGGATACTTTTAGAACCATGATAGAACCAACACTCCTCTCCTTGGTCAATGAGAAAGCAGTGGGGTGGAAAGCGATGGGCAGAGGAGGGGTTGTCACCAAATGTCACATTTGGCTCTTGATTGTGTCAGGGACAGTGGCGAAAGAGTGGGGGTTGTTTGATTGTCTCTTGCCCCCTTCTCTCTACAGTCTTGACCTGTGTTTTGGCCCATAGTGAAGACGCAGTAACCCAGATTAATGGCAGTTTGGCCGCCCTGTTAGTTCTGTTGCTGTAGTTCTCTCTCTGGCCGAAAGTACCATTCATTACAGTGAGATGGGGGCAGGGGGGTTCGGAGGAACCTCTGGTAACAAACACCCCTTCCTGGGTCCTCCTGTTCTACTAAGTTTGGCCCTCGGGCCAATTCATGACAATTCTTAGATGTGACCATGCAATTGCTAGGTGACTGGGTGGCAGAACGTGTGTGTGTGTGTGTGTGTGTGTGTTCCAGTGAATAGGAGCGCTGTTCCTTTCTGCTGAACCTGTGTTATGCCCACAGTTCTGGTGAAGACGGGCCATATTTTAGAAGCAGCTCAGATCGCCCCCATCTCCTGCCAAGCCCCTGTTTTCACTAGAATGTCCTGAAACTCGTTAATTGACTATCCTGTAGCCACGTTTGCCATGATACCATGAAGGTAATCTTATGCTAAAAAACTGTTTGATATCGCTATTTGTGGCACAGTTTTTTCCAAAAGGTAAAGCACTGTTTAACTTGTCAGGAAGGCTACAACTGAAGGAGGTTCTGTCACGTCACCATGGTTGACAAACTGATATCCTATTGCAGACAGTTCCACTGCTATTACCCTATTCTAATAGTTATCACTGTTAAAGGGATACTTTGTGATTTTGGCAATGACGCCCTTAATCTGACTCTGGGGAAGTAGATAAACTTTATGCCTCTGTGAGCAGTTTGAAGGAAGTTGCTAACTAGCACTAGCGTAATTGCTAACTAGTGTAATCACAATCACTGGAAGTCAATGGTATCTGCTAGCATATACATTTACATCATTTAGCAGACGCTCTTATCCAGAGCGACTTACAAATTGGTGCATTCAACTTATGAACCCATAGACTTCGTCATTGTGCTAACGCTAGTTAGCATTGGCTCACAAAACTACCTCTAACTTCCTTCATACTAGACACAGAGACATACAAATTGGTATCCATGAGTTCATCTGACTCTGGGGAAGTAGGTAAAGGCCCACCTCAGAGGAAGTTGCTGAACCTATTTCAAGTTATGTGAGCACCATTTCAGTTAAGACATATTGTAAGTCAGGTGAAAGTTATTGTCAAGAGATGAGACTCCGCTAAACCGTGCCTATACGACCTGTTGACATGTTGAGGGTTGATGTTTTGTCTGACTTGCCGTTTTGATAATTCCAATAAAACTGTGTCGGATTCCAGACGTCATTAGTATTTGGACATGCACACGGACATGAAGAAATAGTTATATTCTTTGTTCTCAGACGTCATTAGTATTTGGACATGCACACGGACATGATCAAATAGTTATATTCTTTGTTCTCAGACGTCATTAGTATTTGGACATGCACACGGACATGATCAAATAGTTATATTCTTTGTTCTCTCATTATTTCAGCTATCTAGCTAACTATACATCAATGCATTGTCAAAATTGCACAGCTATATATCAATGCATGATCTAAATTGCACAGCTATATATCAATGCATGATCTAAATTGCACAGCTATATATCAATGCATGATCTAAATTGCACAGCTATATATCAATGCATGATCTAAATTGCACAGCTATATATCAATACATGATCTAAATTGCACAGCTATATATCAATGCATGATCTAAATTGCACAGCTATATATCAATGCATGATCTAAATTGCACAGCTATATATCAATGCATGATCTAAATTGCACAGCTATATATCAATACATGATCTAAATTGCACAGCTATATATCAATGCATGATCTAAATTGCACAGCTATATATCAATGCATGATCTAAATTGCACAGCTATATATCAATACATGATCTAAATTGCACAGCTATATATCAATGCATGATCTAAATTGCACAGCTATATATCAATGCATGATCTAAATTGCACAGCTATATATCAATGCATGATCTAAATTGCACAGCTATATATCAATACATGATCTAAATTGCACAGCTATATATCAATGCATGATCTAAATTGCACAGCTATATATCAATGCATGATCTAAATTGCACAGCTATATATCAATGCATGATCTAAATTGCACAGCTATATATCAATGCATGATCTAAATTGCACAGCTATATATCAATGCATGATCTAAATTGCACAGCTACAGTGGGGAAAAAAAGTATTTAGTCAGCCACCAATTGTGCAAGTTCTCCCACTTAAAAAGATGAGAGAGGCCTGTAATTTTCATCATAGGTACACGTCAACTATGACAGACAAATTGAGGAAAAAAAATCCAGAAAATCACATTATAGGATTTTTAATGAATTTATTTGCAAATTATGGTGGAAAATAAGTATTTGGTCACCTACAAACAAGCAAGATTTCTGGCTCTCACAGACCTGTAACTTCTTCTTTAAGAGGCTCCTCTGTCCTCCACTCCTTGCCTGTATTAATGGCACCTGTTTGAACTTGTTATCAGTATAAAAGACACCTGTCCACAACCTCAGTCACTCTCCAAACTCCACTACGGCCAAGACCAAAGAGCTGTCAAAGGACACCAGAAACACAATTGTAGACCTGCACCAGGCTGGGAAGACTGAATCTGCATTAGGTAAGCAGCTTGGTTTGAATAAATCAACTGTGGGAGCAATTATTAGGAAATGGAAGACATACAAGACCACTGATAATCTCCCTCGATCTGGGGCTCCATGCAAGATCTCACCCCGTGGGGTCAAAATGATCACAAGAATGGTGAGCAAAAAATCCCAGAACCACACGGGGGGACCTAGTGAATGACCTGCAAAGAGCTGGGACCAAAGTGACAAAGCCTACCATCAGTAATACACTACGCCGCCAGGGACACAAATCCTGCAGTGCCAGACGTGTCCCCCTGCTTAAGCCAGTACATGTCCAGGCCCATCTGAAGTTTGCTAGAGTGCATTTGGATGATCCAGAAGAGGATTGGGAGAATGTCAGATGAAACCAAAATATATTTTTGGTAAAAACTCAACTCGTCGTGTTTGGAGGACAAAGAATGCTGAGTTGCATCCAAAGAACACCATACCTACTGTGAAGCATGGGGGGTGGAAACATCATGCTTTGGGGCTGTTTTTCTGCAAAGGGACCAGGACGACTAATCTGTGTAAAGGAAAGAATGAATGGGGCCATGTATCGTGAGATTTTGAGTGAAAACCTCCTTCCATCAGCAAGGGCATTGAAGATGAAACGTGGCTGGGTCTTTCAGCATGACAATGATCCCAAACACACCGCCGGGCAACGAAGGAGAGGCTTCGTAAAAGCATTTCAAGGTCCTGGAGTGGCTCTAGCCAGTCTCCAGATCTCAACCCCATAGAAAATCTTTGGAGGGAGTTGAAAGTCTGTGTTGCCCAGCGACAGCCCCAAAACATCACTGCTCTAGAGGAGATCTGCATGGAGGAATGGGGCCAAAATACCAGCAACAGTGTGTGAAAACCTTGTGAAGACTTACAGAAAACGTTTGACCTGTGTCATTGCCAACAAAGGGTATATAACAAAGTATTGAGAAACTTTTGTTATTGACCAAATACTTATTTTCCACCATAAGTTGCAAATAAATTCATAAAAAATCCTACAATGTGATTTTCTGGATTTTTTTTTCTCATTTTGTCTGTCATAGTTGACGTGTACCTATGATGAAAATTACAGGCCTCCCTCATCTTTTTAAGTGGGAGAACTTGCACAATTGGTGGCTGACTAAATACTTTTTTTCTCCACTGTATATATCAATGCATGATCTAAATTGCACAGCTATATATCAATACATGATCTAAATTGCACAGCTATATATCAATACATGATCTAAATTGCACAGCTATATATCAATACATGATCTAAATTGCACAGCTATATATCAATGCATGATCTAAATTGCACAGCTATATATCAATGCATGATCTAAATTGCACAGCTATATATCAATGCATGATCTAAATTGCACAGCTATATATCAATGCATGATCTAAATTGCACAGCTATATATCAATGCATGATCTAAATTGCATAGCTATATATCAATGCATGATCTAAATTGCGTCCGCGAATCCACCATAGAAATAGACAGCATATAAGCTCTGGTAATACGGATAGCCTGCTACTGCTACTACTGCTACTATTAAACGGTTTGGAGCTTGTATATTGAAGTAATGGGCGAGTTTGTTTTGCATTGCCCGGTGCCCCGGGTGGGTGACTCTCTTTTAGGATCAATGGAATGGTTGAAAATTAGCAAACCCTGCATGCAAAACGAATTTGCCTAAAACGTCATTGGTCAAATCCATTAATATTGGGCGACGGGGAAGCGGGGTTCTAAAATGCAATCATATCACATAATTTTACCATTTTATAAAATGGTCATTTATTTGTATTTTTATGCAGACTAGCTAAAAAAATAAGTGGAACTTGACTAACTATCCAATTTGCTGGTAATAAGCGGGAGGTGCAAAAACATTAGTTTTCACACCCTATTTTAATTTGCTCCAGGGCAAGGCGGCCATGTGTAGGGTCGTCACTAGTTAACACAGCCACAAAGTCATAAACCTATTTCTAAATGTTATCTTCTTAAAATTGGATTTTAAACCAAACTCTCACCTTAAATTAAGACCAAAAAGCTCATTTTTATTGTCATGAATTTGTACAATATAGGCAATTTTTACTGGCTGTTTTTTGGCTGTTTTTATCTTGTGGAAACCCAAGTGTAGGCTACAGAGAAAAGCTGATTGGCTCTGACGACTCGCGAATAGGAAGTACTTTGCAGCTGTTGTTTCTGATTAATATACATTGCCATGCTGGTGGGTTGTAACATCTAAATTAAATCCAGCCCTGAAACTAAACGTAGGCATGAAAAGAATTTGCGCGTCATCTCATAGGAACTGACGCGTAAGACTCACGGAATCATCTGAAGTCAGACATTTGGATTTGGCACTTCAAGCCTAAATATATCATACTTTGAATAAAACGATGACTTATTACATCGTTGTGCAACATCGCGGGTAAGCTCTGGCCATCGTCTTTCAGCTTGAAAAAGTGGATTTCTACTGGTGTGGGCATTTAACAAGATGTATAACTGGTGTAATTGACAGTGCATCAACCGCAGCTGTGATGTTATGCTTCCTGGAGATCCAGGACAGGCTATGGTTCTCTGACTAATGTGCAAACCCCCCTTCTGTGTGTTCTCTTCAGGAGATCCCAGAGGCAGAGAGGAGGGACCCCAATGAGCTGGTTGGTGAGTGTATATATACATAGACACACACACACACACACACCCCAACAGACAAACCAAGGTGTTCGAGACACAGACATACAATACAAACTTGGTGTGAAATATTTATTCATATTGTGACAATTGAACATTAGATGCCCAAACTATGCTATGGAGTGATTTAAATGAGTAACTGATGTAGATAGGAGTTCAATAAGTCTTCATTTGTCTTCAGACGGGGTAATTCAGGGTCTAAATGTGTCATAGGGAAAATCCATTTGAATTCAATATGTTTTTGACGGCATCGCTTTTGATTCAAACCAAACTTTCCATACATGTTTGCCCATGGAAGAAGTGGTCAGAAAGGGACTTTCAGGACCTGAATGCCAAAACATTGATGAGATAAAGGTGTTCAAAGTTGACCCATTTTGCATACCCCACCATACCATGAGACATCCATGTCTTCATCACTGGAATATAACGGTTGTGTTTGACATAGTTTAAAAGCTTACCAACAAGGTTGTCAAACTATTTTATAGTTAAAACAATAATAATAATAAACATTGCGCGTTTGAGCTACAGACTTCTGGATTGTACCATTTTTGGATTCGTCTATTTCTTCTGTATCCGTAGATACCAACCGTTAGTAAGTGTGATTTAACGGGGTTAAGCTCCAGCGGTGTTTGTGAGACAAGGGAGGATTCCGAAGGGGCCCAGGGCCGGGTCTTTTTTTTTAAACAAAAACATCTGTAGAGTCTGAACGGTTTGGAGCTACAAACTATTAATAGCTGTTTGAAAAGCTGAGACTCACAAACACACACATCTAACAGTAAAGTGAGGGGTTTTTCTAAATGGAAGATCATAGGAAATCCCAGGACATAGTCTCTATAATGCTGTAATAAGCTCACATAGTTGCCGTCACAAACTCCACACAGTTGTCACTGACTAGTTGGATATTCATTTCCCAGTGAGCAAACCATTTCTGTACTTACATCATTCATATAAATTCATTTTATCAGGTTTTTTGCTTTTGGAGAACCTTTATTTTTTTATTGACTCATGAATGCAACTGTATATGTAATTGTTTTGTGTTTTACTCGTTGTCCTGAATAGAAAATGGTAAAACACTTGCTAATAAATGAAAGTCAGATAAATGAAAAGCCTACTTTTGCTGGGGTCTCGGGACTGACGGGGTTAAATACAGGGTGGTTGTAATTTCAATCATACAAATAGAATTCACAGAATGAACCTATCCCTTCAGAGCGCTGCAATGTAGCTGGTACACCATTGAAATGTAATTTGAATTGAAATGTTAACTTCATAATTACTACCACAAAGATGGCCGCCAGTCCACCCACCGTCAAATGTCAACTTAAATGGTCATGTATATTCTATTACCTATATCTCTATGATTTCAGTAGGTTTCCTGTGACAGTATCATTTAAAACAACAGATATTCCCATTCAAGTCAACTTTCTCTGATGTGTGGACCTCCAACCATCTTTGTGGTGCCAATTGAAAGTAGAAAAAGTCCATTTTAGTGCATTTGTCAGCCTACACATGACACCCACCCTGTATTCAAGAGCACGTTGTGTCTCAACCGATGGCGGACACAACACAACCTCCGATAATGTAAAATAGGTTCTATGCTACAACATTATGCGAATATGAAACAAATCGGAGTTGACATGTTTTTAGATCATTCCTTATAATTGTTAATTGACGTGTGTGTGTTCGGAGCAGGAGAGAACGGAGTGTCCCTGGCTAATACGTGCTCTATTAGGCTATAAAACAGTAGTAGCTATCGGGTTGGAACCCAAATTATTTTCAGCTCGTTTCGTTCTGAACAGAACCTTTTATTTTTTATTTTTTCCCTGTTCCACGGTTCCGACCAGCAAAATAAAGTTATAAACCGGTCTGACCCCAAAAAAGAAGTAACGGTTTATGTTCCTTTTTTAAACTTCTGATTTTTATTTTATTTATTTTATTTCACTCTACATTAAATTACTTCACCAATCATGCAGTGAGGATAGCGCGGCTTGCTATGGAGCGGGCAAGCTATAGCTCAGTGAGTTGTTTACATGCGTGATGGAAAGACAAGTGTTGGGCGCGAGATGCAACTGACATTTTGCAGGTGGGGAGAGAGCGCAAGAGAGGGTAGAGGAGGTGGCTTGGCATCTTGTGACGACATGCATTATCTGAATTAGGCCCACAGAATTATACCTACGGAGGAGCGGCTTCTATGAAGGAACTTTGAATGTCTTTGAACTTCAGAGTTGGCTTAACGTTGGACCAGAGAAGCTAGCTAGCAACCTTATGCGTGCAGAGCGACAGCAGAATTAAAAAACACGTCTTACCTTTTTTGTAGTTAATAAATCCAATGTGAAATGTGATAACTATAGGATCCCTAACTAGCATTATAAAAGTGAATCCAGTATTCTCTGATTTAAAAATCCCTCTTATCTTCTGAATCAAGCTTGTAATGTCAATACAGCAGCCTCTGCTTCAGAGGGGGAGCGGCAGGTAGCCTAAACACACACTGGTAAAGATGTTCAGCTGGCAGGCAGACACTGGAAGAAGTTTCTGATTGGCAGAGGGAGGGCTTTGCATAGGCACTTTTGTTGCGTTTTTTTATGGGACTGGAAAAAACAGCCCAGAACTTTAAAATAATGTTAACCGATTCCCATTATTTTAAATAGCTTCTCCAGAACAGGATAGATCACTTTTGTTCCTGGTTCTGATTCTGTTCTTTGAAAAATGTCGTTCTTTTCCGGTTTTCGGTTCTGTTCCCTGAACCGGTTCCAAACCCCTGCCAACTATCACTCCCTCTACAGTGTGTGTGTTTGTGTGCGTGCACATTGACAAAAGTGTTTGTGTGTTACTGTCTCTTTTTTTAGTGTGTGTGTGCGTGTGAGAGAGGGAAACTGTGTGTACACATATGTATGACCCCACATCCAGGTGCGAAAATTCACACACATGAAGTAATACAACACTCATCTTCCGTGTCACGTCCAAACTCTACTTTATGGGAGAGAGGAATGACGAATGTGTATGATACGTATGTCTGGCCATTTGGAGAGGTCCGAATACATACCTAGAGCTAAGTTCCAGGGCACGGAAGAAACGTGGGTGTGCGAGAAATCTTAACCTGATTCCCACACTCTAAACAGACTGATTGAGCGGTCCACAGTTGTACGATGAAGCACAGATTCTTCCCCAGTCTGTAGCAACAGCCATACTAGAGCTCGACATACAACCCCTTTTCTCCGTACAAAGTGGAAAGAGACTTAACAGACTGGGTAACGGACAAAAGCTTTTGGAAAAACAGCCACTGTCCTCCAGTGTCTTAACTGTGATTCATCCTCATGGCCTGAGACTGTCACTCCCTGGGCCCAGTCTGGGGGGTTCTGGTCTAAAGGTCTCACGCCAGACAGCAGACTGAATATGGGCTTTGTCTGTTTACTGCCTGGAGTTCAATTGTCTGTCTAGCTGTTGATTGAGCCTTGAACTCTGTCTGTTTCGTTTCCGTCTTGTCGTCTGGCACTGCCACGTCTGTCTTTCTGTCCGCCTTTCTCTTTCTGTCCCTTTTTGCAGCTTCTCTGAGTATCTGCTGAATATAAAGCACACTCTGGACTAGCCCTTCCTATTGCCATATTATTGCATTAAAACTTTGAACATCCCCCCAAAACAAATACGTTCTCATAATAGCGCAAGGTTGCTTTTGTTTTCAAAATAAAATATTATCTTACTATATCAAACCTCTGTTCAAGCTACTGTTATAGGTACACTACGTGAACTACTGCTTGTCGAAAATATCATTCCAAAAACATGGGCATTAATATGGAGTTGGTCCCCCCTTTGCTGCTATAGCAGCCTCCACTCTTATGGGAAGGCTTTCCACTAGATGTTGGAACATTGCTGCGGGGACTTGCTTCCATTCAGCCACAAGAGCATTAGTGAGGTCGGGCACTGATGTTGGGCGATTAGGCCTGGCTCACTGTCGGCATTCCAATTCATCCCAAAGGTGTTCGATGGGGTTGAGGTCAGGGCTCTGTGCAGGCCAGTCAAGTTCTTCCGCACTGATCTCGACAAACCATTTCTGTATGGACCTCGCTTTGTGCACGGGGGCATTGTCATGCTGAAACAGGAAAGAGCCTTCCTCAAACTCTTGCCACAAAGTTGGAAGCACAGAATAATCTAGAATGTCATTGTATGCTGTAGCAATTTCCCTTCACTGGAACTAAGGGGCCTAGCCCGAACCATGAAAAACAGCCCCAGACCATTATTCCTCCTCCACCAAACTTTACAGTTGGCACTATGCATTCGGGCAGGTAGCGTTCTCCTGGCATCCGCCAAACCCAGATTCGTCCTTCGGACTGCCAGATGGTGAAGCGTGATTCATCACTCCAGAGAACGCGTTTCCACTGCTCCAGAGTCCAATGGCGGTGAGCTTTACACCACTCCAGCCGACGCTTGGCATTGCTCATGGTGATCTTAGGCTTGTGTGCGGCTGCTCGGCCATGGAAACCCATTTCATGAAGCTCCCGACGAACAGTTCTTGTGCTGACGTTGCTTCCAGAGGCAGTTTGGAACTCTGTAGTGAATGTTGCAACCGAGGACAGACGATTTTTTTCGCGGCCCCGTTCTGTGAGCTTGTGTGGCCTACCTCTTCGCAACTGAGCCGTTGTTGCTCCTAGACGTTTCCACGTCACAATAACAGAACTTACAGTTGACCAGGGCAGCTCTTATGACGGTTCCATGTTGAAAGTCACTAAGCTCTTCAGTAACGCCTCGATCACACTGACAGCGTCATTGCGTTTTGGTACACCAGCAATACATTTATTTCCAATGGAACGCTGCGTTTGACTTGCAGAGGCAGTTGCAGTGCGTTCTGTGTGGTGCATATGTTGGATTTATCGAACGTATTGGGTCAAACTTTATGCGTAGACGGCTTGACAGAAATGGTAGCAGAAGGTTAGTGTTGAACTTTTGTTGCACACACATCCAGATGATGCTGCGGACCATTTTGCGCAATTACGCTGTCTGTGTGATCAAGGATTAAGGCCATTCTACTGCCAATGTTTTTCTATGGAGATTGCATGGCTGTGTGCTCAATTTTATACACCTATCAGCAACGGGTGGGGCTGAAATAGTAGAATCCACCAATTTGAAGTGGTGTCCACATACTTTTGTATATATGGCATAGCTTGATGTAGAGGTCTTCACGCATATACCCGAGATCCGACTCGGTATCCGAACAGGTTGGATCCAAAATACGGTAGTTGACCCTCGGATAATGCTCGATGGCCACGGACCTCGGATCAGTCTGATCATATGTGAAATGCTGCCCAGATCCCAAACTATATTTGAAGAAAATATCCTGATGATAAATAAATATCCTCTATAAATCACATTTGCTACGCATGGCAGTTGGTTCAGTCAATAGGATTCATCTCTCTCCTCCTCCTGTCTGCCTCTCTCTCTCTCTGTCTGGCTTGAGGTCTCGCTGTAGCGAACTTGCAACATTGTTTCAACTGGGCCTTCACTGTTTCCTGCGCCAATGAGCTCCAAACAGACACCACTCTATTTGCGCAAAGGATACATGTTCAGGTAGCCTTTTTTATGACATTTCCACTGGAGATATGGGATCAGCAATATGTTGCTATTTCACACGAGGCGTGGTGGTTACTTCGGCCTATCGAGAAAGAGTGAGGAACTATTGTCGTTCACAATGGTTGTAAAACACTCTGTTGACTTCCTGTGTGAGTTGATGGAACAACCACTTTGAGAAGCTCCGCAGATCATACATGGTGGTTAGTTAAGACGATCAGAAATATTATCAGACATCCCCAAATGGCAACTTTTCTAGGCCTACATTTGCACACAGGCCAGGTACTTCTATGCGTGCTCTAACAAAAAATATAAAAAAATAAACATTAACAAACAATTCACACAATGAAACAATGAATGCACATGAATTAGCGGGAAACAGAGATCATTCTGCAGAGACAAGACTAGTAGTGACATCACCACACACCCCTTCCCTTCTCACTGTGTCCACATTTTAAATTAGGGATGTCATTTATGAAAACACTAAGCTGTAGTGTAGACCACGACTCAATTATTTTAGATAGGCCTACAACAGAAAATGCATGTGAACCGTTAACGTTCACTGTCTAACAGACAAGCCACTGCCTGCCAGACAAGCCGCTATAGATCCGACCCAATTTGGATCCGATTCTCTCTCATCTGGGACATATTTTGGGTCGGATCTGGTTCCACCTGAAATCCGAATCGGATTGGGTGTTGATTTTTTTTTTTTTTACAAATGGGATCCGAGAACACCTCTAGCTTGAGGTAGGCCTAGTCAGAGTTGATCATACAGGGCTGGTGCCTCTTGTGATTCAGACCACTGTCTGCTATGTTCCTGTTACCACACCCACACTGCAGGCGGTGTTCATGTAAAGCACCTCACGCTCACGCTAGGGCGTATGACTCGTCTGATTCGGTATGGTATCTTCTACTGCTAATTAGTGTGCGTGCAGCCAGGTGCATATTTGTGTTTTCATGTGTTCTTGTCTCTGAGTACATGATACTCCCGAGTGGCACAGTGGTCTAAGGCACTGCATCGCAATCAGGGTAGTGTGAGGGGAGGGTAAGGTCAAGCAGGGTAGTGTGAGGGGAGGGTAAGGTCAAGCAGGGTAGTGTGAGGGGAGGGTAAGGTCAAGCAGGGTAGTGTGAGGGGAGGGTAAGGTCAAGCAGGGTAGTGTGAGGGGAGGGTAAGGTCAAGCAGGGTAGTGTGAGGGGAGGGTAAGGTCAAGCAGGGTAGTGTGAGGGGAGGGTAAGGTCAAGCAGGGTAGTGTGAGGGGAGGGTAAGGTCAAGCAGGGTGTGAGGGGAGGGTAAGGTCAAGCAGGGTAGTGTGAGGGGAGGGTAAGGTCAAGCAGGGTAGTGTGAGGGGAGGGTAAGGTCAATCAGGGTAGTGTGAGGGGAGGGTAAGGTCAAGCAGGGTAGTGTGAGGGAGGGTAAGGTCAAGCAGGGTAGTGTGAGGGGAGGGTAAGGTCAAGCAGGGTAGTGTGAGGGGAGGGTAAGGTCAAGCAGGGTAGTGTGAGGGGAGGGTAAGGTCAAGCAGGGTAGTGTGAGGGGAGGGTAAGGTCAAGCAGGGTAGTGTGAGGGGAGTGGGTTTGTTTCCACCCCAGCATCAAACAAAACAACAACAAGAAGAAGAGAGAGAAGTTGGAAAAGAAAGAAGAGGGTAAAGAGAGATTGAGGAGGGACAGGTCATAGAGGGGTCCCTCGACCTGTCAAGACTGGACTGGAGTGTGTTGGGTGAATAGAGGAGCTTGTTGCCTTCATCTAAATTCATGCTCAGTCTTGTACCCAACTTAACTGTTCTCACATGCAACGTTTAGAAACACATTTTTGCGCAACCATTTAAAGCCTGTGTTAGATTGACAGTGCTGAGGGACTGTAAAATGCTCTCCCACTGATGAGGCTGTGAGACGAAGGGAGAGAGAGAGAGAGAGGGAGGGAGGGAGGGAGGGAGGGAGGGAGGGAGCTACTCCCTTCTCGCCCCAACAAATACTCCCTGACTGGGTGTGGTGCCTAGGTCTTGTACCAGGACCAGACGCTCCTTAACACTGCACACGCAAGCAGAACAACATTCAGCGATGAACATGTTGATTCAACACACATGATTTCTGGGTTCACCTCTAAAGAATGTAGCTACTACACTCTCAGAGTGTCTGTCTGTAGTCTGCTCTTCTGATTGGTTCTTTCTCTCTGTGTCTCCCAGCTCTGTTCTCGGAGAAGGTGAGGAATATGTCACCTGACAAGATCCGGATCCCCCCTGAACCACCAGGACGCTGCTCCAGTCACCTACAGGTACACACCCCTACCTACCTGTACCAGTCACCTGAACTGCTGTGCTATATGACTAGCTATCACTCTTGCACATCTTGCATACCTGTGCAATTCCTCTTTGTCTAAAGGGTCTGGTCACCTGGTCTAAACAACCATCACTTTCATGTTTGTCACACTGGCCTACAGTACCTCCAATTTAGCAGTGACACAGTAAGCACTCTGTCAACAAGTAGTAGACTACTGGAGGGAGGACAGGTAGGTGTGTGGTGTACTGGAGGGAGGACAGGTAGGTGTGTGGTGTACTGGAGGGAGGACAGGTAGGTGTGTGGTGTTATGGAGGAAGGGAGGACAGGTAGGTGTGTGGTGTACTGGAGGGAGGGAGGACAGGTAGGTGTGTGGTGTACTGGAGGGAGGGAGGACAGGTGGGTGTGTGGTGTACTGGAGGGAGGGAGGACAGGTAGGTGTGTGGTGTACTGGAGGGAGGGAGGACAGGTAGGTGTGTGGTGTACTGGAGGGAGGACAGGTAGGTGTGTGGTGTTATGGAGGAAGGGAGGACAGGTAGATGTGTGGTGTACTGGAGGGAGGACAGGTAGGTGTGTGGTGTTATGGAGGAAGGGAGGACAGGTAGGTGTGTGGTGTACTGAAGGGAGGACAGGTAGGTGTGTGGTGTACTGGAGGGAGGGAGACAGGTAGGTGTGTGGTGTACTGGAGGAAGGGAGGACAGGTAGGTGTGTGGTGTACTGGAGGAAGGGAGGACAGGTAGGTGTGTGGTGTTATGGAGGAGGGGAGGACAGGTAGGTGTGTGGTGTTATGGAGGAAGGGAGGACAGGTAGGTGTGTGGTGTACTGGAGGGAGGGAGGACAGGTAGGTGTGTGGTGTTATGGAGGAAGGGAGGACAGGTAGGTGTGTGGTGTACTGGAGGAAGGGAGGACAGGTAGGTGTGTGGTGTACTGGAGGGAGGGAGGACAGGTAGGTGTGGTGTACTGGAGGAAGGGAGGACAGGTAGGTGTGTGGTGTACTGGAGGACAGGTAGGTGTGTGGTGTACTGGAGGGAGGGAGGACAGGTAGGTGTGGTGTACTGAAATTGGGCTGGGTATGAGATGAACACTGGTTTCCAGGTAGTACATTTCCCGTAACCTTTGGCATTATGCACAGATGTAGGATTATCGTATCCTCCCCAAATCTTAACCCTACCCATAAGGGAGAAGTTTAGTAAAGTGAATGTAGCTCTTGTTGGGTAGATGTTGAGGCAGGTGAGGGTGTGGCTGACTGGCTGAGTGAACAGTTCAGCACTTTATAGCGTTGCCTCAGGGTGCGAACAAACCACAACACCCCTCTATCAAGTGAATCAGTGATGATTCATCACTATCTGGATATCCCTCACCTCAGGCTGCATCTAACACCAGCGCACACACAGGAAGGGCTGGGGACTGTTAGCCAGGGTGTAGTCTGTCTTGTGTTAGTAAAAGCTCATTAGAGCTCACGTCTCTCTCCAAAGAAGACCGTTTCAACACTTCCTTTGTCCTAGTACTTGGGCCAATTAAACGGACTGTTGTGAGTACCGTAGATACAGTAGTGCCATTACATTCCAATCCTCCATCTTGTCCGTTTCTAAGGCTAATTTATCGTAGTGGATCCCCCTGGCTCCAGTTGACAGGCCCCGGCTCCCTGGAGCCTGGTTGCCAAATATTTCCCTGAGGTATTAGAAACTTGTAGTAGGAACTTTACTAGTGGGGATTTGACTCCTGTGTTACATATCAGATATGTTGGTTTTCTGTCAACAGGTGAAGATCCAGAAGCTGTATGAGAAGAATCTACATGGAGGCTTTGACACAAACAACCACATTCAGAGGAAAAAAGAGTTCAGGAATCCCAGGTACACTCACACACACACACAGATTCCTAGAGTTATGATCATGTCGACGATAAGCTTGTTGCTTTTCCAGATACATTTGTTGACATGTCTGTGTGTGTCTATCCAGTATCTATGAGAAACTCATCCAGTTCTGTGGCATTGATGAACTGGGAACCAACTACCCTAAAGACATGTTTGATCCCCACGGCTGGACAGAGGACTCCTACTATGACGCACTGGGTAAGGAAGTCATTGGTGTGTTTGTGGCTGTATGTCCTATCAACTCAACAGTTTTCTTTCCCTCCCTGCAGCCAAAGCTCAGAAAGCAGAGATGGAGAAACTGGAGAAAGCCAAGAAGGACAGGACGAAGGTGAGGGACACGGGCGTTTTATTTGACTTGAAGAGGGCACCTGAGGTAACCTGAATTACAATACACCTGTTTTCAACCCCCCTCACAAAACTAACACATGCCTTCCTCTAATGCAATGCTCAATCTCTGTTAAATATAACCCGTACAGAGAAAATAGCTTTGCCAACTCTGTACTCTCATTTACTGCTCTCCTGTTTCACCAATCACAAACAGGGCTGTTCTGTAATCAGTCTATGTCAGGGGCATGTTGCCACAAACTGCCTGTACTTTATGTTCAAGTGTCCTGCCAAGAGATTAAGTCTCATCGCAACACCACGTCAACACCGCCCAGCCCAGCTCAGCCCTCTGCAGTACAAGTGTGATAAAGTGTTTTGTCTTCTCTGTCCTAGATTGAGTTTGTGACGGCCACTAAGAAGGGCAGCAACCCCACCAACGCAGCAGTTCCCACAACCAATACTGCTGCTGCTACTACAGTCACAGGTACAGTCACAGGTACAGTCACAGGTACAGATACAGGTACAGTCACAGGTACAGATACAGGTACAGTCACAGGTACAGGTACAGTCACAGGTACAGGTACAGTCACAGGTATCACCAGCAACACCACCACTACTGTCACTGGCAGAGAGACAAGCCCCCCCCCCCACTATAGAAACAGAGACAAGCCCAGAGAAGCCCCCCGCTATAGAAACAGAGAGAAGCCTCCCACTGTAGAAACAGAGAGAAGCCCCCCGCTATAGAAACAGAGAGAAGCCCCCCACTGTAGAAACAGAGAGAAGCCCCCCGCTATAGAAACAGAGAGAAGCCCCCCACTGTAGAAACAGAGAGAAGCCCCCCACTGTAGAAACAGACAAGAGAGAAGCCCCCACTGTAGAAACAGAGAGAAGCCTCCCACTGTAGAAACAGAGAGAAGCCCCCGCTATAGAAACAGAGAGAAGCCCCCACTGTAGAAACAGAGAGAAGCCCCCCGCTATAGAAACAGAGAGAAGCCCCCCACTGTAGAAACAGAGAGAAGCCCCCCACTGTAGAAACAGAGAGCCCCGGAAACAGAGAGAAGCCCCCGCTATAGAAACAGAGAGAAGCCCCCACTATAGAAACAGACAGAAACCCCCACTATAGAAACAGAGAGAAACCCCCCACTATAGAAACAGAGAGAAACCCCCCACTATAGAAACAGAGAGAAACCCCCCGCTATAGAAACATGACCTTCCTGAAAGAAAGATTCAGATTATATCTGGTTCCCTTTTCTCTCCCATTCACTATTTCTCTCTCTCTCTCCCATCTTCTCTCTCTCTCTCTCCCCCATCTTCTCTCTCTCCCATCTTCTCTCTCTCTCCCATCTTCTCTCTCTCTCCCATCTTCTCTCTCTCTCTCCCCCATCTTCTCTCTCTCTCTCCCCCATCTTCTCTCTCTCTCTCTCCCATCTTCTCTCTCTCTCTCCCATCTTCTCTCTCTCTCCCATCTTCTCTCTCTCTCTCTCATCTTCTCTCTCTCTCTCTCCCATCTTCTCTCTCTCTCTCCCATCTTCTCTCTCTCTCTCCCCTCTCCCTCCATCTCTCTCTCTCTCCCATCTTCTCTCTCTCTCTCCCCTCTCCCTCCATCTTCTCTCTCTCTCTCCCATCTTCTCTCTCTCTCTCTCCCATCTTCTCTCTCTCTCTCCCCTCTCCCTCCATCCTCTCTCTCTCTCCCATCTTCTCTCTCTCCTCTCGCTCTCTCTCTCTCTCCCATCTTCTCTCTCTCCTCTCTCTCTCTATCCCATCTTCTCTCTTCCCCTCTCTCTCTCCCGTCCTCTGTCGCTCTCCCCCGTCCTCGCTCTCTCTCCGTCCTGTCTCTCTCTCCTGTCCTTTCTCTCTCTCGCTCTCCTCCCCCCACCAGAAGCTCAGAAGAGGAAGAGTAAGTGGGACTCTGCGGTGCCGGTGACCCTGGCCCAGCCCACCCTGCTCACTACCACGGCAACCCTGCCAGGGGTCGTCTCCGTGACGACCACCGCCAGCGGAACCAAGACCACCGTAATCTCTGCCGTGGGCACCATCCTGAAGAAAGCCAAGCAGTGAACAGGCACGAGGAGGAAGTGTGTGTTTTGGATGGATGGATGGATGGATGAGAACGTGTGTAAGAGAGAGAAGTGTGTTGGTGTATGGTCCTGTGTGACTGTATTGCTAAAAGAATGAAGAGTGAGAGAGAATGTCTTCAGACAATATGGACGTCACATTTCTATATTCATCCCTCCTTGCCATACAAGACCTTCTCTCCTTCTGTCTCTGGGATGATTGGATTTATAGCATATGGTCAAAGGACTCAATCCTGATTTGAGATTTAATAAGACTCTTTGTCTGTACATTTTTATGAATATCAATGTGAGGCTCCTTTTTCATCCAGCTCTCCAGTCAGCACTCTGTTGAAGTTATCCATTGATCTGTTTGTGTTTCTGTCAGCTAGAAACTGGGTTTAGATGTTAGCTAATGACTGTCCATTGGGAAAACCATCCTACCTAGGAAGTAGCCTAGTTATGGGATAAGATATTAGCCTCATGTCTGAAACTTGGAGAGGTTGTCTCTCTGTTACTTCCTCCTGTAAATGGTTTCTTTCTTCCTCCTGTAAATGGTTTCTTTCTTCCTCCTGTAAATGGTTTCTTTCTTCCTCCTGTAAATGGTTTCTGTCTTCCTCCTGTAAATGGTTTCTTTCTTCCTCCTGTAAATGGTTTCTTTCTTCCTCCTGTAAATGGTTTCTTTCTTCCACCTGTAAATGGTTTCTTTCTTCCTCCTGTAAAGTTGTTCCTTTATCCTCCTGTAAAATGGTTTCTTTCTTCCTCCTGTAAAATGGTTTCTTTTATCATCCTGTAAAGTTGTTCCTTTATTCTCCTGTAAAATGGTTTCTTTCTTCCTCCTGTAAAGTTGTTCCTTTATCCTCCTGTAAAATGGTTTCTTTCTTCCTCCTGTAAAATGGTTTATTTTATCATCCTGTAAAGTTGTTCCTTTATTCTCCTGTAAAATGGTTTCTTTCTTCCTCCTGTAAATGGTTTCTTTCTTCCTCCTGTAAATGGTTTCTTACTTCCTCCTGTAAAGTTGTTCCTTTATCCTCCTGTAAAATGGTTTCTTTCTTCCTCCTGTAAATGGTTTCTTACTTCCTCCTGTAAATGGTTTCTTACAGTATCCACCCACCTGTTATGGTAAAGTATATCTTTGTATTATTTTTGGGCTTTACAACATGATTTCCTGTCTACCCACAGTGAATCTGTACTATATCCTGGACTGTGTTTTGAGAATGTACTTGGATGCGGTCTAGTAAGGCTGAAAGGGGAATACTCAGACTATGGACATTTGCATCAACGTTTCTTGCCTCATTTAATTTTAAATGACCTATTCAAAGAGTTTAAGGGGAATATTTTTTACAAATGTACATATATATCACTGATGATGATGATGATGATGGTACGGTCAATAAAACAAACGTCATACTGCCTTTTCAATCGGACTGTGTGCCCGTTCTTGTACACTTGTCTTGGCTTCAATAGCAACTGTGTTTTATACATAATGTAAGATAAAATAACTATGATCAAATACTTTTCATACTGTACATAAGCTTTTGAATGTTCTGTCTGGAAATGAAGGGATGTTATTGTGTTCCAGTGCTGTTGACTTCAGCCACTGGTCTGAATCTGGCTGGAGGAATTCCTGCTTCTCTCTCTCTCTTTTCCTTTCTCTCTTTCCTCACTCACTCTCTCTTTCATCACTCACTCTCTTCCTCACTCTCACTCACTCACTCTATTTTCCTCTCGCTCTCTCTCTCCCTTTTCCTCTCTCACACTCTCTCCATTCCACCCTTCCCTGGGTATTTGTGTCCAGGTGCGGTTGTGATTTACACCCATCCTTCACCTCTTCCCATCTTCTATCTCTCCATCTGAGTTCCATCCAGCAGGAAGGATAAAACACTGCCCCACTCGGCAGTCTTTTGAAGCACCGCGGGAGGTCATAGTTCAGAGTAGTCGTTCACTAGAGTAAGTGCCGTTTGAGTTAAAGTTGCCCTTAGGCACAGATCTAGGATCAGCTTACCCTCCACAGATCCCCATAGCGCCATTTGGATTTGAGTACTTAGAAGCCTGTAGTAAGTCTTAACTGTATCATTTATCAGTGTATTGAAGTCGTCACAGGTGGCTGGTTTGTCTTTTGATGAGTGAAGAGGGCTTTAGTTTTTTTGTTGCTGTAAAGAGTGAAAGCCAATATGGTGATAACCCATCCAGTCATTTCACCTGTCAGTGGTGATTTATGGAAAGGAAGCCATGAAAGAGTATGAAGTCACATCCAAGGCATTTTCAGACCAATCTTGAGACGTTTGTAAATGAACAAACATTTGTTTAAAGTGAATATGATTGTGTTTTTTTTCAGCTTGTTAGACGTGATGGGGCCCACCACCCAGATATTTCTCTGTCTCAGGAATGTCAGCTAAGAATATGGAAGACGTCTGTCTGTCTGTCAGCTGTGGTTCAGAGCCACTGGCATGCTCTCCTGGATATCGTCCCACCACCACTGGCTCGGCTCCCCAAGATGCTCCTGAACTGTAAAACCAGATGAGTGGAGAACTAGAAACAGTATGAGGTTCAGTATGTAATGAATCTTTATTCTGCTTGTGCAAAATCAGTTTCTACTACTTGTCTCTTTCTGTCCCCCTGTTATGTCAGTACTTATTTCTCTCTTTCCATCTCCCTCCCCTCCCTGTGTTGTTGGGTTAAATACTGTTTTATGGAAGTGTGCTGAGATACATGCCTGCAGGCTGCATTTCATCTGTAGCTTCTGCATAGCAGTCCTACCCAGCATACACACACACACACACACACACACACACTATTTTGGCTGATCTGGGCCTGTCCTTGGAATCGTGTGTGTGTGTGTTTCTGCACAGAGGTGAGTCAGAGACACACCCAGTGTACAGCTATTAAAGTGCTGAACAGGCCTAAACCTTGCCTCAACACAACAGACCTTCCATCTGGTACACTGACACAGGTATGACTCAATGTACTTGGTGAATAAGAGGTCTAATTGTCTAAAACATTATCCATTGTGAAAATTAGATATACTCTTTTAAAACATAGATAGCCTAAAGAATGATAGGCTAGCTACTGAAGTCTAACACATTTGGACAAAATGCACTGAAACGCCAAGCACTTATGTAGCCTAGGGTATGTCTTCATGAATTGGTGTCCCACTCCCCCGAGAAACAGGCCATATGTCTCATTGGCCGTGTTTGAACCCGTTTCATAGAAGAAGAAAAAACTGCACAAAGACTATATTGAACGCGCGCTTTTGTCATGGAAATCCGAGTTTGGCACTGGACAGTGTGTTGGAACAAAGCGCAAGAGTTGGATTTGGGAAGAATCGGTTGGGGAGACTGTCCAAAAAGTTCTAAACTTGGACATTTTGTATGCAATGACATTTTGACTGGATTTAGAGCAATATGGTAGGCTAAATGTAGCTGAAGCGTGTCAACTTCACGTGTATCCGGGGGGCTACCACCTTGCGTCGGCAACGAACTACCTGCCTTGCATTGACCTAAGGCGCGCAGCACTGTTGCACTTGAAGTAAGTTATTTTAGAGTAACATTTAAATCTGTAGCCTAGATCAGTTCCATATCAGTTTGCACTATTCAGCAAGCACCTACCTTTAGACAAAAAGGGCCGACTAGGCTATAGTTATTGATTTGTCTGCAGTGTCAAATATATGCTTTACAGAATGGCATCGCCTCATAGCCATGGGAAGTAGAGGTGTTGTACCCTGAAAATTCTGTGAGGAAAAAAACAACAAATATATGAAAAAAATAGTTGGGAATTGTAAGAGTTGTTGCCCTGTCCCTTTCTCTGGTTACAGGTCTTTGGGTTAGGTTGCCTGGCTGCATGTCACTATACCAATATCAAATTCTTTGTTACCATCAGATTGGCTTGAATGGCTTACTCTGTGGGCCTATTCAACATGCCTCCAGTAGGCCTTTGTGTTATGTGCATTGTGATAGTCGGTCTAATCTTCTTGTCAAGATGGTTCATACAACACCTGAGAGGAGGTATACTGGACTGTGTGAATGTCTTACCTGTAATGTTCAAGATGAAGTACGCCCTACTCTCCTACCACTGCTGACAGTAGAACCCTTGCGCAAAAATAAATAAATACAAATTGTAGGCAAGAAACACCCTAGAACTCTCTCCCTCAATCGAGAATGAAGGCAAAGTGATGTTTGGATTGGCAACATTGGCAAAAAACCATGGAGGGAGGGAGGGGGCGGGAGTGGTGTTTTGCAACATTTCTATTCCTCTGGAGAGAACTAAACCATTGTCAATCCCTAATGTGGTTTATATGAGCAGGGCTGTGTTCTGTTTTAATTATGCCCTTTCCAAACAGTCCGTTGTGGAGGAAAAGGCTATTTTATCACCTCTTGAGTCACCGTATGCCAGACAAAAGTCTGAATACAGTATGAGTAGGGCCAGGAGTTTTGGGGCACTTTTCAAATCAAAACAAATTTTATTGGCCACATACACGTGTTGAGCAGATGTTATAGTGGGTGTAGCGAAATGCTTGTGCTTCTGGCTCTGACAGTGCAGTACTATCTAACAAGTGATATCTAACAATTTCACAACATATACCCAATACACACAAATCTAAGTAAGGAATGAATTAAGAATATATACATATATGGATGAGCGATGTCAGAGTGGCATGGACTAAGATACAGTAGAATAGTATAGAATACAGTAATACATATGAGATGAGTAATGCAAGACATGTAAACATTACTAAAGTGGCTAGTGTTCCATTTCTTAAAGTGGCCAGTGATTTCTAGTCAATGTCTATAGGCAGCAGCCTATAATGTGCTAGTGATGTCTGTTTAACAGTCTGATGGCCTTGAGATAGAAGCTGTTTTTCAGTCTCTCGGTCCCAGCTTTGATGCACCTGTACTGACCTCGCCTTCTGGATGATAGCGGGGTGAACAGGCAGTGGCTCGTGTGATTGATGTCCTTGATGATCTTTTTGGCCTTCCTGTGACATCGGGTGCTGTAGGTATCCTGGTGGGCGGGTAGTTTGCCCCCGGTAATGTGTTGGTCAGACCGCACCACCCTCTGGAGAGCCTTGCGGTTGCGGCGGTGCAGTTGCCGTACCAGGTGGTGATACAGCCCAACAGGATGCTCTCAATTGTGCATCTGTAAAGGTTAGTGAGGGTTTTAGGTGCCAAGCCACATTTCTTCAGCCTCCTGAGGTTGAAGAGGCTCTGTTGCGCCTTCTTCACCACACTGTCTGTGTGTGTGGTCCATTTCAGTTTGTCAGTGATGTGTACGCCAAGGAACTTGAAGCTTTCCACCTTCTCCACTGCGGTCCCGTCGATGTGGATAGGTGGGTGCACCCCCTTTGTTTTGTTGACGTTGAGTGAGAGGTTACAGTGGGGGAAAAAAGTATTTAGTCAGCCACCAATTGTGCAAGTTCTCCCACTTAAAAAGATGAGAGGCCTGTAATTTTCATCATAGGTACACGTCAACTATGACAGACAAAATGAGATTTTTTTTCTCCAGAAAATCACATTGTAGGATTTTTAATGAATTTATTTGCAAATGATGGTGGAAAATAAGTATTTGGTCAATAACAAAAGTTTCTCAATACTTTGTTATATACCCTTTGTTGGCAATGACACAGGTCAAACGTTTTCTGTAAGTCTTACAAGGTTTTCACACACTGTTGCTGGTATTTTGGCCCATTCCTCCATGCAGATCTCCTCTAGAGCAGTGATGTTTTGGGGCTGTCGCTGGGCAACAGGGACTTTCAACTCCCTCCAAAGATTTTCTATGGGGTTGAGATCTGGAGACTGGCTAGGCCACTCCAGGACCTTGAAATGCTTCTTACGAAGCCACTCCTTCGTTGCCCGGGCGGTGTGTTTGGGATCATTGTCATGCTGAAAGACCCAGCCACGTTTCATCGTCAATGCCCTTGCTGATGGAAGGAGGTTTTCACTCAAAATCTCACGATACATGGCCCCATTCATTCTTTCCTTTACACGGATCAGTCGTCCTGGTCCCTTTGCAGAAAAACAGCCCCAAAGCATGATGTTTCCACCCCCATGCTTCACAGTAGGTATGGTGTTCTTTGGATGCAACTCAGCATTCTTCGTCCTCCAAACACGACGAGTTGAATTTTGACCAGAAAGTTCTATTTTGGTTTCATCTGACCATATGACATTCTCCCAATCCTCTTCTGGATCATCCAAATGCACTCTAGCAAACTTCAGACGGGCCTGGACATGTACTGGCTTAAGCAGGGGGACACGTCTGGCACTGCAGGATTTGAGTCCCTGGCGGCGTAGTGTGTTACTGATGGTAGGCTTTGTTACTTTGGTCCCAGCTCTCTGCAGGTCATTCACTAGGTCCCCCCGTGTGGTTCTGGGATTTTTGCTCACCGTTCTTGTGATCATTTTGACCCCATGGGGTGAGATCTTGCGTGGAGCCCCAGATCGAGGGAGATTATCAGTGGTCTTGTATGTCTTCCATTTCCTAATAATTGCTCCCACAGTTGATTTCTTCAAACCAAGCTGCTTACCTATTGCAGATTCAGTCTTCCCAGCCTGGTGCAGGTCTACAATTTTGTTTCTGGTGTCCTTTGACAGCTCTTTGGTCTTGGCCATAGTGGAGTTTGGAGTGTGACTGTTTGAGGTTGTGGACAGGTGTCTTTTATACTGATAACAAGTTCAAACAGGTGCCATTAATACAGGTAACAAGTGGAGGACAGAGGAGCCTCTTAAAGAAGAAGTTACAGGTCTGTGAGAGCCAGAAATCTTGCTTGTTTGTAGGTGACCAAATACTTATTTTCCACCATAATTTGCAAATAAATTCATAAAAAATCCTACAATGTGATTTTCTGGATTTTTTCCCCTCAATTTGTCTGTCATAGTTGACGTGTACCTATGATGAAAATTACAGGCCTCTCTCATCTTTTTAAGTGGGAGAACTTGCACAATTGGTGGCTGACTACATACTTTTTTCCCCCACTGTATTTTTCTGGCACCACACTCCCAGAGCCCTCACCTCCTCCCTGTAGGCTGTCTCGTCATTGTTGGTAATCAACTGTTGTGTCGTCTGCAAACTTGATGATTGAGTTGGAAGTGTGCTTGGCCACGCAGTCATGGGTGAACAGGGAGTACAGGAGGGGGCTGAGCACGCACCCTTGTGGTGCCCTAGTGTTGAGGATCAGCGAAGTGGAGATGTTGTTTCCTACCTTCACCACCTGGGGGCGGCCCGTCAGGAAGTCCAGGACCCAGTTGCACAGGGCGGGGTTCAGACCCAGGGCCCCGAGCTTAAGGATGAGCTTGGAGGGTACTATGGTGTTGAATGCTGAGCTATAGAAAATTAACAGCATTCTTACATAGGTATTCCTCTTGTCCAGATGAGATAGGGCAGTGTGCAGTGTGATGGCGATTGCATCGTCTGTGGATCTATTGGGGCGGTATGCAAATTGAAGTGGGGTCTAGGGTGTCGGGTAAGGTAGAGGTGATATGATCCTTGACTCTCAAAGCACTTCAGGATGACAGAGGTGAGTGCTACAGGGCGATAGTCCCTTTTTGCTGCACTGTGCAGCTCCTGTTCTCTGGTTGCTGAATAAGCCTGTTTTGATGTGTGTTCATTCCTCTCTGGACCAAAGAGTCTCGGTCTCCCGAGTCTTAAGACCCCATAGATATACTGCCTTGGTCTTGATCTGGGTCTCATGGGCTGTGTGTGGACACTGGACAGTGGTTTCTCCAGTAAGAGCAGGTCTAGCCACAGGGGTTGTGTAACCTGTAACAGCTGGTCTGGTCGGGGCAGAGGTCATATCCCCTCCAAAGTGAACAGTAACAGATGCAGCCTAGAGTTAATGTCTGTAGCTCTTTTCAATAGAGCTGGTGGTAGTACAATACATGATGTGGTCATATGTATATATACTGTATTCCACAGTGTGTGAAAGTGCATGCAACTCTTCTATAACACACTCACACACACCCTAGTCAGAATGCAGGTCAGAGGTGATCCCTGAGAGAGGGTTAGTGTGCCAGGTGGGTATGATGACTGAGTCTGGTGCCCTCTGCTCCCCCTGTTCTCTGGTCTCTGCTCCCCCTGGTCTCTGCTCCCCCTGGTCTCTGCTCCTCCTGGTGTCTGGTCCCCAGGTCTCTGGTCTCTACTCCCCCTGTTCTCTGGTCTCTGCTCCTCCGGGTCTCTGCTTCCCCTGGTCTCTGCTCCCCCTGGTCTCTGCTCCCCCTGGTCTCTGCTCCTCCTGGTGTCTGGTCCCCAGGTCTCTGGTCTCTACTCCCCCTGGTCTCTGGTCTCTGCTCCCCCTGGTCTCTGGTCTCTGCTCCCCCTGGTCTCTGGTCTCTGCTCCCCCTGGTCTCTGGTCTCTGCTCCCCCTGGTCTCTGGTCTCCCCCCTGGTCTCTGCTCCCCCTGGTCTCTGCTCCCCTGGTCTCTGGTCTCTGATCCCCCTGGTCTCTGGTCTCTACTCCCCCTGGTCTCTGGTCTCTGCTCCCCCTGGTCTCTGGTCTCTGCTCCCCCTGGTCTCTGCTCCCCCTGGTCTCTGCTCCCCCTGGTCTCTGTCCCCCCTGGTCTCTGGTCCTAGGAATGTTCATTACTGGACACCCTCTGTTCCACCTCATTTACCCAGCTGCATGCACAGCTTAGGAGTGTGTGTGTGTTTTTCAAGTTCAAGAAAGGTTCTTGCACAGTGGGATATCATGCCACTAATTGGTGTGTATTTGCGATAGAAAGTCCCTGTATACACACACACACACACACACACACACACACACACACACACACACACACACACACACACAGGTATGTGCGAGTCCAATACAGCAGTGTTTCTCAATTCCAGTCCTCGAATATCCCCCAAAATACACATTTTTGTTGTAGCCCTGAACAAATTCACCTGATTCAACTCAATGAGGGCATGATGATTAGTTGACAAGTTGAATCAGGTGTGCTTGTCTGGGGCTGCAACAAAAATGTGTGCTGACGGATGTACTGGAGGACTGGAGTTGGGAACCACTGTTGGGGTACTGGAAGACTGGAGTTGGGAACCCTTGTTGGGGTACTGGAGGACTGGAGTTGGGAACCACTGTTGGGGTACTGGAGGACTGGAGTTGGGAACCACTGTTGGGGTACTGGAGGACAGGGGTTGGGAACCCTTGTTGGGGTACTGGAGGACAGGGGTTGGGAACCCTTGTTGGGGTACTGGAGGACTGGAGTTGGGAACCCTTGTTGGGGTACTGGAGGACTGGAGTTGGGAACCACTGTTGGGGTACTGGAGGACTGGAGTTGGGAACCACTGTTGGGGTACTGGAGGACTGGGGTTGGGAACCACTGTTGGGGTACTGGAGGACTGGAGTTGGGAACCCTTGTTGGGGTACTGGAGGACTGGAGTTGGGAACCACTGTTGGGGTACTGGAGGACTGGAGTTGGGAACCACTGTTGGAGGACTGGAGTTAGGAACCACTGTTGGGGTACTGGAGGACAGGGGTTGGAAAACTGTAATACAGAACTCCAGGTCTTTGTATACGCTTGACTTTGACTGTTTCCCATAACCTCCAGGCAGTGTTCTGTTCTCTGCCACTCCCAGGCTCAAGCCCACACAGGTAAGCCCAGCCTGGGAGGAATGTAGCCATGAGGGGGCCTAACACACTCAGAGGTGTGGAGCTTTGAACATTAAACGCCAGGGGACGAGATAGGGGGATGGAGTTACCCTTATTGTTTGCTACTTACCTACACTGGAGAGAGAGAGTGGGTGCAAGTTAGAGGAGGGATCAAATCACAGCACAAACACAGACTCGCTGGTTCACTTTCAAGACTGACACTCATGCGTACACACAGGCACGCACCTCTCCTCCAGGTTCAAGGAGATAGAAGTCCATATTTGACGGAGCCGAGCAGAGAAAGAAAGAAAGAGAGGGGGAAAGTAGAGTTGTTCTCTCCCAGTGACTACTGTCTCTTATAGATTACTGGGAACGTGGAACTTGGACTTGAAGGCTCGAAGAGGAGGGTTTTTTCCCCAGTCACCGGTGGATACTAACCTTACAGACGAGCGGAGAGGAAAACAAAAGGATCATTTTTTTTGTCCGACTTTTGGGCTTGGATTGGGCAAGGCAGCTGTAAGAGGTTTGTTTGATCACTAATCTCTTTAACAAGGGTCTAAACTCACTAATTGCTCCCATTGTTTTCACTGATCTACCACTTCTGTTCTAACCTGCACTGTTAAGACGATAGTTATCTACTTGAATATTACAAAAGTAGTTTATTCTATTCATCCTTATCTATTCAGGTGAGTCCTATTGAGACAGGCACGGGGCTGCAAGCATGCAGGCAACTGTGTATGATAAGATAGTGAAACGATATCTCTTTACAATGTCTGTGACCTGAGTGTTTTTAATTTGTGTCAGCTACTCAAGGGGTCAAGGGTCACTAAGTGAGTTAGAGTTGGTGTCTAAATCCTCTTAATAACCACATTAAGGGAAAAGACCGAAATGTGACACAGATGAGAACAGTTATGAGAATTCAATTCTACAGATGAAATTGACTTTTTCAAGTATGCATCTGCTCTTAGAGATAATAATTTAGAAGTTCAAGGTCTATACTGATACAAAAGCCTTTCATGTTGTTTTTTTTGGCAATCAAACCATATTTGTAGATAGTTTGTAAGAGTTGTTGCATAACAGCATTCTTCTCTTTGCACATTAATAATAATAATATGCCATTTCACAGACGCTTTTATCCAAAGCGACTTACAGTCATGTGTGCATACATTTTTACGTATGGGTGGTCCCGGGGATCGAACCCACTACCCTGGCGTTACAAGCGCCATGCTCGACCAATTGAGCTACAGAGGACCACATTGACAACTACTATTTAGGAGTCCTACCCCTCCCGACAGAGCCAACTAGATTCACAGGGTAATGACAGTGTGCTTTCGGACAGTCCAGACCACGAGGGACTCTCATTCTGATTGCAGCAGAATCAAAAACCACAGGCAAAAGGTTGCGGACGTCTCTCCACTCTGAGACAGCTGTTCCTATTTACCTGGTCGGGTAATTTGCCCGTGCTTAGATGGATTGACGGTGTGGTCATTTAGTAGCTGTGTTTCTACGGGGCTGACTGAATAGTTGAGGGTTGATTTACCTAGCTCTCCCCGGCTGTGCCCTCTATTGATGTCATAACGGCTAGGTCCCCTCCCTCCGTCGGAATGTTCACCTGGCCGACGGGCCAGGGGTTATTTAACTGGAACCACTGAACTAGCAACGACTGTTATTTTCCTGTTTCTTTTTTTCTCTCTCTCTCTTTCGATCCGTCTTTACATTGTGAATCTTATCTTTTACACGGCTGTATTTCACTAGTGTTGTTTATTTCCATCCTATCAGCTGTTAGTCACAACTTCCTGGGGTCCAGATATTTAGTCATTTAGACCAAGGTAAATTCAAGCAGAACTTTGTTTTACCCCTCAAACTCTTAGCGTTTGAACTTTCTCCATGAGAAGTCTCGACTGTACATATTATTATTTGATGTGTGTTATGGTAGTTAACAGATAACCTTAAGGGGCCTCATATTTCTTCTCACAGTGAGATACCATTTGTCCTGTTTTCGTCTCTTAAGTGACTCAACCTAGTCAGTAGTTAATGTGATAGGGAAACACACCTGTCTGCAGCTGAAGTTCACCATCAGGTACTACACTGCAGTAAGTGTTTTCCTGCTCTGTTTTGGGGATGGTTAGGTCACTGTCTCTCCTTGGAGTGAAATTCCTGTTGGGTGAGCCAATTGGGGGGGTTTGGACCAAAAAACGCTCTTCCTCCTCTGACTCAATTACTAGGATATTCTGTGCCACCAACTGTCAGTGGCGGTTGGTGCCGTTTAAGATGAGGGAGGATTCTTTTAAATTTTTTATAAACATGGCCTTATTTCTATTACAGCATATTGGATGACTGTCATTTATATTCCATTCACCCAGTTCAATGTAACATCGATAGCTTTAAGCTACTACGTGATACTCAACATTTTCCTGTACCCATCATGAGGTTGCTACAACCTAGCCTTTGAATGAAAATGTACAACGTAGGTGCACAGATCGAGAGAATTTTGAGTAATCAAGGTGACAGTGACACATTAAATACCGCCTTGCACACTCTTGCCTGCATCTAGCTGATCTAGGGTGTAATCATTAGTCCAACAGTTGCAAACAAGAGTTTCTATTCGTTTGCTTCCATTTAAGAAATGTTTTTCAACAGAATCAGCACAATGAATACACCCCTGATCACGCACAAACACAATTAACTTTCATAGCAGCCACATAAAAACAGCTCGTTGAATATATCATTCCTTCTCACATCCATCTGCGCGCTTTCCTCCTCTCCCCTTTTCCCTTCCCTTGTGGACTTCATAACACATCAACTGTCTGTGACAAGGCGAAAAAACCTTTCCAAGCCAAACGTTCATATTATGACCACTAACCGCTACACACAGCCTTCATCGTTGTCACTTCATAGTCAACATAGCTACTAGAACTAACGCGTTAGTAAACCCGCTACAATCATGCAGTACAGTGTAGTGTCAGCAGCAAGCAGTTTAGCAGTTACACCAGCGGGCCCCGGTGGCAATAAATTAATAAAACCAAAAGCTTACCTTGACTTGGAAGAATTCCAGTGTTGGATAGCCATAGCCAGCTAGCTAACATAGCATCCCTCTCTGTTTGAGTACATTTTAGCCATTTAGCAATTAGGGTTAAGTGCCTTGCTCAAGGGCACATCGACAGATTTTTCACCTAGTCGGCTCTGGGATTAGAACCAACGAACTTTCGGTTACTGGCACAACGCTCTTAACCACTAAGCTACCTGCCGCCTTGTAGGTTAAATTAGCTAGCTGCATTCGATGCTAAGTAAGTGAAAGTGAGAAAAAAAGATACTATGCAATATATATCGCGCTCTTGCTTCTCTTTAATTTTCAAAACTGTTCAACTATTGTCTTTTTCTCTTTGAGTCAACTACTCAGCACATGTTATGCACTGCAGTGCTAGCTAGCTGTAGCTTATGCTTTCAGTACTAGATTCACTCTCTGATCCTTTGACTGGGTGGACAACATGTCAGTTCATGCTGCAAGAGCTCTGATAGGTTGGAGGACGTCCTCCGGAAGTTGTCATTATTACTGTGTAAGTCTATGAAAGGGGGTGAGAACCATGAGCCTCTTAGGATTTGTATTGAAGTCAATGTACCCTACAGAGGGAAGCTAGCTGTCCTCCGGCTACACCATGGTGCTACCCTACAGAGGGCTGCTGAGGCTACTGTAGACCTTCATTGCAAAACAGTGTGTTTTAATAAATTGTTTTGTGACGTGAATATATTTAGTATAGTTTTCTTTGTTTTTATGAAATTCACTGAGGAGGATGGTCCTCCCCTTCCTCCTCTGAGGAGCCTCCACTGGTCAGCATTTACTTAAAATGTAAGATTTTCTGTGGAGAAAAATCTGTGTGGTATCAGAATCACCTTTATTTGCCAAATACATTTGCATGTACGGGAATTTAACCTGGTTAAATGGTGCTGTAAGCAGAATATAGACAGACAAAAAAACGAATATACAGACAAGATGTATAGACGCAGAATTTACACAATCCACATACAGTATGTACACTATGTAGACTGAAGCAAAAAATGACAGACTACACTATAAACACTATAGCTTTATAACTAATGAATGTAGAGATGTATGAATAAAAGCTATTACAGGATGATGTGAGATGGGGAAATACGAGTCAGTCACGTCTGATTTATATATATATATATATACTACTAGTCATTGCGTGCTAGGAATATGGGACCAAATACTTAACTCTTGTCTACTTTAATACACATCAATTATACGTGAAATTGTCCTAATACTTTTGGTCCCCTAAAATGGGGGGGATTATATACAAAAAGTGATGTAATT